>NC_069500.1:243941661-244184161 GCF_027579735.1 Bombina bombina
TGATGTGTACATGACGTTTAAATGTTTTCTATGTGACTATAGGATATATATATCAATATCCACACTTGAGGACAGATAAAATGACAATTAATGTGCATTACTGATACTGTTTTTGTCTCCTTCATTTTAGGAAAAAGCCACAGCTGAACACATTGAGAGGCTTGGCGATCGAGATAGCACAATTCCTCCTGAATATCGAAACCTATTGGATGGAAAAGACAATGTAAGTATAATGCTGTCTTTTTAGAAACTTTGCTTTTTGTAGAATTAGCAACTGGCATCAATTATAGTAACATAGATTGTGACTGCAGATAAGAACCATAGGGCCCAACAAGTAAGCCACATATTTCCTAAAAGTATGAACTTATCTAGTTCATAGGACAGCCTTATGCTTATCCCAGGCATTCTTAAAGTCTCCCACACTTTTTGTCATTATTACCTTTTGTGGAAGTTTATTCCATGATTCAGTTACCCTTTTCTGTAAAGAAATGCTTCTTCAAAATACTCCTGAATATACTACCCTTAAGCTTGAGATCATGACCCCTTGTTCTTGAATGTTTCTTTTTATGAAGAATACTCAAAGCCTTGAAATTGATATTTTCCTTCTCTTCTCTGGCAAAAACTATGTATGGTGAAGACTTAATGACCTAAATATGTATAGCTTAAATATCTGTATATTTTATTAATTTACTATATATATCTATGTCCAGGGGGAACCTGCTGCACCACCTTTGGAAAAGGATGTAAAGCCTCAGGTAAAGAGCTAGACATTTTTAATTTGGTTGGACTGTGAGCCATTAATATTTGATTTTAATTAAATGTCTTATGTATATCATATGCCAGATATTTTCTGGAGCTCAGATTTAATTTTTGGAGCCTCTGTCAAATAATATTATTAGGGAACATTTTGTTCCCACTACAAGTCAAATGGTCCTAATATTGTCTGTAAGACCACTCTAATTATACAAATTATTTTCATTATTGCCTTCTCATTTTATTTATCTTTCTCAGTTAAAATACTATTGTTTTCTGAAACAAGTGTACTAAATGCCTCTTCTCTATGTTTTATAGTGCTCATACTACTCCATATTCCATAGTACAAAGTACACAGTTCCTTTTAAATCTTTTGAATTAATGTTGAATACAATACCCTTTTAATTCTTACCTTCCACTTTTATATCACACACTTCATTCCAGTAGACGTTGTTTATTTCCTTTGATTCCTTAATTCCTGTTTTCTATCAATTTCAGACGCCTGTGGATAGTGATGCAGCTATTGATGCTCTTTCTGGCAGCTTTGCATCTTGTGATACCACCGCATCTTGTGATACCACCGCATCTAATAAATCACAGTCATCCTCAAAGGTATTAAGTCCAACAACTCTGTGTGCTTTACAGCTACATGATAGTAAACAATGTAGTGACAGTGTCACATTTAGTTACAATTGGCTAGATTACGAGTTTTGTCGGTAAAGCTGTGCGGTGCTAACGCTCAGTTCCAGCTCACCGCTCACCTACAGACAACGCTGGTATTACAGGTTTTTTTCAACCCGGCATTAGCCTCTAAAAAGTAAGCAGAGAGCAAAATTTAGCTCCACATCTCACCTCAATACCAGCACTGCTTACGGTAGCAGTGAGCTGGCTGAACGTGTTCGTGCACGATCTCCCCATAGGAAACAAAGGATTTTCTCCCATTCCCTGGTGACCTGTTGGCTGTGTAAAAATCGGCAAGCTCGCCTGCTTCCAATTCGGTTTGGGATTTATGATCCAAAACCCATTCTTGGACTTCTGCTGGGCACAGCTGCATAAATTGCTCTTCCAGCTCTTCTATAATGGCAATCTTTAGCCCTCTGATCCACTGTTTAAAAGCTGTCATCAGGTTTCCAACAGCTGCAGTATAGCTCTCTGACGTACCTTTCTGCAGAGAACGTAATTTCTTCCTGTACACCTCAGAAGTAAGATTATACCTCCTCTGCAGTGCAGCTTTAATGGCATCATAGTCCTGATCAAACTCTGGGGGTAGTTCAGCAAAAGCCTCCAGTGCACTACCTTTGAGACCAGGGGTAAGATACTTGGCCCACTGCTCCCTTGGCAGCTGGAACTGTCTGCAAACTTTCTCAAAGCTACGCAGGAATACATCCACATCGCCATCTTTCTCCAGAGTGGGAAAATTCTCTGCACACACTCTGGGGACAGGTGGGTGTATAAGTTCACTAACAGGTGAGACCATCCCTCTCTCCAACCGTAAAAGCTGTAGCTGATACTCTTTCTCAGCCTGTCGTTCAGCAGCCTGTCTTTCAGCTTCTCTAGCAGCCTTTCTCTCAGCTGCTTCCACAGCTGCCTGTCTCTCAGCCGCAGCAGCCTGTCTCTCAGCTTCTGCAGCAGCCTATCAGCTACAGCAGCCTGTCTCTCAGCTGCAGCAGCCTGTCTCTCATACAATTTTGCAATCAGCTCCATGTGCAAACTTGCATCCGCTGAGCCCATATGTTTCAGAACAGTTTGCAAATAACAGTCCAATGGATCCCCAGATCCAGATGAATCACTGCCCACAGCTGCAGACACCTCTCCTGGGGCTTCAGCTGGTGTGGCCTGGCTGTGATCATATTGGGTAAGAAGTTGTATTAGTCCCTCTTTGTTCTTTCCACGAGATGGGATATCTCGCTCCTGGCATAACAGTGCCATCATTTCCTTGGTCTGCTGCTGATATGTCTCCATATTAAAAATAAAATAGATAAGAAAAACAGAATAGGGAAGGGGACTGTTTGCAATGTGTGACTATAATGCACTGAGTTTTAGCCTTTGGAAATTGTGAGAGTCACAATTTCTTTTTAGTACCTGGATTTTCCCACTAGCAAATCCACGAGCACTAAAATCTAATAAAAAAAAATATCTACACCGCTGCCCACCAATTTGTGATGACCAAGGTTAACCAACCCTGCGCCAGTCACTTGTTTGGCTCAGAAAGGGTTATCAGACCCCCTACTACTGTCACTAATATGTCACAATATTAGACATAAAAGAAATGCCCCAAACTCCCCTTTAATGCCACCCACACTAAACTAACTATAATAGCTAGCTGCCACCACTTAAGATTATATGATACTAGTCGATAAGCCTGCCCAGTGGGCAGTCTAATGTACAGTACACTAACCTAACAACGCCTAACCTAACAACCCCTAACCTAACACCCCATTAAATAAACCAAAATTACCTAAACTAATGCATTCTAAAGTTACAAAAAATAAAAAAACTAAGGCCCAGATTACGAGTTTTGCATTAGAGGCTATGCGGTGCTAACGAGCAGTTTTCCCTCACCGCTCACTTACCTGCAGCGCTGGTATTACGAGTTTTTACAAACCCATCGTTAAAAGAAAAGAAGTGAGCGTTGAGCAAAATTTTGCTCATTTCCTCACTCCAATACCAGCGCTGCTTAAGTCAGCGGTGATCTGGTGTAACGTGCTTGTGCACGATTTCCCCATAGGAATCAACAGGGAGAGCCGGCTGAAAAAAAGTCTAACACCTGCAAAAAAGCAGCGTAAAACTCACTAACGCAGCCCCATTGATTCCTATGGGGAAATAAATTTTATGTCTACACCTAACACTCTAACATGAACCCTGAGTCTAAACACCCCTAATCTTACACTTATTAACCCCTAATCTGCTGCCTCCGACATCGCCGACACCTACATTATAATTATTAACCCCTAATCTGCCGCACCGGACACTGCCGCTAGTTCCTTTAAAAGAGCTAAGATCCCAATGTCCAAACAAATGCCCTTTTCAGGGCAATGGGTAGTTTAGGTTTTTTAGTGTTAGATTCTTTTATTTTGGGGGAGGGGGGTTTAATGTTAGGTGGGACTTTGTATATTTTTTGTCAAAGAGCTGATTATCTTGGGGCAATGCCCTGCAAAAGCCCTTTTAATGGCTACTGGTAGTTTATTATTAGAGTAGGGGGTGTTTTTAATAGGGATTAGGTTTAATTTTGTTAAATTTGGTAATTTAGATTTTTATTTTTTCTGTAATGTTAGCTTTTTTTTTTATTTTTTGTAACATTAGAATGTATTAGTTTAGCTAATTTGGTTTTTTTTTAATGGGGTGTTAGGGATTGTTAGGTTAGGGGTTGTTAGGTTAGGGGGTCTTAGGTTAGTTTACTGTACTTAGTTATTTAAATAGTCATTTGCGTTGTGGGTTTTGCGGTTTAAAGGGTTAATAAGTTAAATAGGTTTATTGAGATGTAAGGGTTTTGCGGTTTAGGGGTTAATAGGGTAAATAGGTTTATTGTGATGTAGGGGTTTTGCGGTTTAGGGGTTAATAGGGTAAATAGGTTTATTGCGATGTAGAGATTTGCGGTTATGGGGTTATTAGGGAAAATAGGTTTATTGCGATGTAGGGATTTTGCGGTTATGGGGTTAATACTTCGTGTAGGATTTTTTTTTGTTATATTTCGTGCAGGGTTTTTTTTTTTTTAATACTTGATGCGGGCGGTTATTTTTTAAATACTTTAATGTGGGCGATTAGGTGTTGCTTTTGTAATGCTCCGTTTGCCTTTGCTGCATCCCAGTGGATTGCGAAATTGGCAGGGTGGTGAAAGAATCCACCTTTGGTGGATTCTTTCACCACCCTGCCATTTTCAGAATTCACCTGGATGCAGCTTCGGCGACGGGCATTACAAACGCAATTATAGTATATATGGGAAATCTTAAGGAAACCCCAGATTTACACATTAACTCTCAGAATACAATTTAGCAGAAAATAAACTAAAATATACAGTTCTAATACTCCAGTCTCTTTCAGTAACGTGGTTCAAATATTAGACAAAGGCCAAAGCTTAATAAAGGAATTATTTATTATGCACAATGCATTATTAATAAAAAGTTGTTACAAATAAAATTACACACAAGCAAACAGTTTTTTCAAAATAAAAAGAAGAAAATAGAAACCTCATACTGTGCTAGTCTTTGGAATCTGTGCGCCAGTGAGAAGCAATGGGTCCTTACTCTGTAGAACAGCTTCCCTTGTAAGAATGACAACTTTACATGTTAAAACACAAAACTTTATACAATTTTCAGGAGATCAGGTTGCTTGCCCAACCCTCTTTGCAGGGTCTGAGAAGCCCCTTATCTTTTACGACAGTCAATAAACTCTTAAGTCTTTGCCTGAAATTATAGAACACATTATAATTTCTGCTAGGTAAATCTATTTTCATATAAGCAGGAAGGCAATCTCTTAGTTACATTGTGCAAATCGGTTTGATACCAAATACGACATGGCTGCCATATTTCCCTTCATCTAATGTCATAACCTGTTTTAAACACACATCTTACATTGTACCAATGTCCTTTTATTGACCTCATCAGGATCTGGGGAGAGGGCACTGCTTATTGTCTCTGGAACCAACACTTTTATGGGCTTGCTGCCTTAATGACTATACAATAACAGTTATTCAAGTGGAACTCTGAAACAATTTATAATGGGGTCTGGTTTTATCACAAAAACCAAACAACATAAACACAGGACACAGTTCTTCTTGAAAAAACAAATGTTTTTTAGCTCACAGGCTAAAGAGAATTAACCCCTTGACAGCTAAATCATGAGGTATTCATGACAATGGTAATCACAGTTGTTACTGACACAAGCTTGTTGCTGCAATACATCTTGTCACTACTTTTTTTTAAAATCTGAACAATGATCACGGCCCCCATTGCTAATAACCCTATCTGGCTAACCTGATGTCCCCACCACCAGTACTTTCCTAAATAAGAATGGTCTGCCACCATATTAAATAACCTTATAGGCTGATACGAACCCCACTGCAATTAACCCTAACATCTCATCCTCCAACTGCAAGTAGCTTCCTCAATCCCTGTGATTCCCCTTACCCAATTCCTGCACTCCAAATGCCTTCTCAACAAAATCCCCCTATGAGTAATCTACTATTTTTAAACCCCTTCTACTTCTCTATTGATTATCCATCCTCTTATGTATTCACTAATCTGATTGTAAATAAACCACTCAATATCTTCCCTCTCCCCCAACTTGCGCAAAAATAAATCCATTTTTAGAAGCCAGAAGGAAAAAAAATCTTTAACATAACATTATTTTCTGTAGATCATTTGCTGAGCCAATCAGCCTGGCTAGCAGCAACAGGTTCACTTTTGGCTAATCTTTGCTGCATTTTATTTCCTTCCTATAGCTGTCTATGAGTAGCAATCCCAATTAATCACTTCAGCCAAACAGGATTGTGGATTTTTATGCAACGTTGATAATTGAGCCAAGCTTCTGTTAATTAGTTAATTTGCAGTGGAAGTGTAAGAATATTAGTATTTTGCAACATAGAGCAAAGCAATGCATTTATTTGCCTTTTCTCTAGGACAAGAGTGACAAGGGCTTGTCAAGTACACCAGTTTCACAGCCTGGAGGAAAAGCCACTGATCCTGCCAAGGTATAGTCTGATAGCCACCAATGACTACTAAGATGCAAGTCACATTAATTTGAACTGCTTCTTTGTGTTATTGTAACATAAGTGTGTGTGTTGAACGGGTGTTGCGAAAGAGAAAAGTATACAGAACTATGTTACAGAGCATAAGAAAAACGTAGTAATCCTGATTGTTTAATCAGGCTAACCAGTTAGGATTGTGGATTTGCAGGCAAACTGTGAAAATTGGCTAATGGCTAGTAGTGGATTTATTTTTTTATATATATATATATATATATATATATATTGCCATCAGTATTCTAGAGTTCATCAAACATATGTTTCACAGTGCGGAGCAAAAGCTACTGATCCTGCAAAGGTATGGCTTTTACTGAGATGCAGGTTACATACATTTGAACTGCTTCCTTTATGCTTTTGTAAAGTGATTGTGTGCGCGCTGTATATGTGTGTGTATGTATATATGTCCGTGTGTATGTATATATATATATATATGTGTGTGTGTGTGTGTGTGTGTGTGTGTATATCTATATGTGTTAATATATGTGTATATGAACATGTTACAGAGCATATAATTATATTTTCCCCATTCCCTAGTTTTATATAACTAACACAGTTATATTAATACACTTTTTACCTCTGTGATTATCTTGTATCTAAGCCTCTGCAAACTGCCCCCTTGTTTTAGTTCTTTTGACAAACATGCATTTTAGCCAAACAGTGCTGGCTCATAGGAACTCCACGTGCATGAGCACAGTGTTATCTATATGACACACATGAACTAACACCCTCTAGGGGTGAAAAACTGTCAAAATGCCCTGAGAGAAGAGGAGGCCTTCAAGGGCTTAGAAATTAGCATATGAACCTCCAAGGTTTGGCTTTCAACTAAGAATACCAAGAGAAAAAGCAACATTGGTGATAAAAGTAAAATGGAAAATTGTTTAAAATTACATGCCCTATCTGAATCTGTCCCTTTAATTCTTCATATATGTAAACAAAATAAAATGTTACAACAGGATTAAAGGTAGGGAAGGAAGTTTGTCCTAACTAAACTGAATTTTCCTGCTCCAATTCCCCTTTGGTTCTCTAGCTAAGCCCCGCCCTCTTCTTACCTGCCACCTCTCACAAAGGCACTTTTCCTCCTCAGTCATACAGTCATATATACTATTCAGGGGGTCTAAGTTGCTCTAGAGAGACGCTCTACTAGTTACATTGTAACTGAGAATATTGATTATTAAACTCATTTTCAACATGACACACACAATCGGCTTGAAAAAAACACTTATTGCTGCCTACTGACTTCTATTTCTGTTTAAAGCTTACAATGTATATTTTATTTCCATGTTATTTAAATACATATCAATCTGCATTACTAATTAGAATCTCTAACATTGCTGCCCAATCCTAAGCCATAGGGCCACAGTGCAGTTCTATAATGCTTTTTTTCTTAATATGGCCCCTATTTCATGAGGCTCTTTATTTCTCAATATAGAACAGAGCGCTTTTCCATCATTTGATTATTTATTTTCAGATTGTTTATATGTTAAAAAGCCATTGTAGTGTTAGCAAACGACTTGCAGAATTATTCTTAAGCTTGGCTGAGTGTCTAAGACCATGGGACATATTTATTAAAGTGCGAACGGACATGATACAATGTAGCGTATCATATCCGCTGCACATTGATAAATGCCCACAGCATAAGCTGTCGGCATTTATCATTGCACAAGCAGTTTATCAGAACTGCTTGTGCAATACCGCACCCTGCAGATTTGCCGCTAGCAGGGGGTGTCAATCAACCCAATCATATTTGAGGGGTTGATTTCTGTCCTCCGCCTCAGAGCAGGCGGACAAGTTATGGAGCAGCGGTCTTTGAACCGCCGCTTCATAACTTCTGTTTCCTGAAGGCCCGCCGGAAACAAGAGGCATCAAGCGCCATGTCTAGAATTGAAATGGAGATTCAGTGTATCTTTAGCACAAATACAATATTACAAACAAAATTTGTAACTAAAAAGTTTTTGAAATAAAAGTAGTGTGCTGATCAGTAAGAGAGCACACTCTATGATAAGCAGTTTATAGTGCAATGGATACGTTTCTGCTGCTACGTTTACTGTATGAACATTTTACTTACATGTAGAATTTGCTTTTTTTCTTATCTAGCCAATAAAACCGCCCTCTGAGAAGCCTAGTGACCAAAAACCAAGCTAAACAAGAGGTAAGCACTTTTCACTCATGTGCCTAGATTACAAGTAGAGCTCAAAAATATTAGTGCTATTGAGTGATAACACCGCTCAAGTTAAATCAATAGCGCTCTTATTCTTGCGCTCAGATTACAAGATGAAAGATTTGTACAAACCCTATTCTTTTCTGTTGCACGTCTAAATGTTATCCATTTGCAAGAGCACTAGAGGGCAGCACTATTTCCTGCTATGTAGTGCTCCGAACACCTACCTAGGTATCGCTTCAACAAAGAATACCATGGGAATGAAGCAAATTTGCTTAGTAAATTAAAAACTTTTTAAAATTTGTATGTTGTGTCTATTTTTTTTTTATATCCATTTAATGTGTTTCCAGTGACTTGCTATACCAACAGCAGAGTATAAAATGTATGATATTGCTCATTTAGGTTTATTTTTGTGTATGAAATAGCTGTTTTTGTTCTTTTACACCACAGTCTATTCAAATGGACCAAGCTAGCAGCAAATTCAGAGCTCTTTATTTTATAATTTTCTATACACACAAATGTTTCCTTTTCATATCTCTAAGAGCAATTGAAAATTAACATTCATCATAATTCTATAAATTCTCTCCTAACCCCCGCTGGGAGTGTAATTTCTTTCTAAAGCCAATACTTAAAGGGACATGAAACCTAACATTTTTCTTTCATGATTCAGATAGAGAATACAACATTCCAATTTACTTCTGTGATCTAGTTTGATTCATTCTCTTGATATCCTTTCATGAAAGATAAATGTTGGGTTTACCACAGGCTATTTCAAATGTCATAATAAAGTTAAAGGAGATATTTATAAACAGTTTCATATCTCCACCAGGCAAAATGGTTAACTGGGAACAAATTAAAAGGGGTAGTATTTTACAGTACACTGTAACTTTGAATGTCCTTTTAAGAAGTTTGTTCACATTTACTATACATTTGTTAATATAAACACATTTGATTTTAATAAAACCGTGATATGTTTTATTAACCAGGCTATGCATTTAATACTGTGTACACTTGACTAAGTTAACTAAGTTTTATCTATTTACTTTTTATTTACTAATTTCTGTTTATCTTTGCTTTTAGGTCAAAGTGTACAGTTACCATTGCACTTGTACAAGAATTGCTTGGGAAGAACAAAAATGCTGCAGCACAAGGCACTGTTACATGACCTTAGTCATGCCTAACCCCAGATACAATTTTTTTGGAAGTGCTTTCTATTTTTTCCTTTGGCATCTTTTTTTCTTGGTTGTTTTCTTCATTTGTTCTCGGGGGAAAAGCTTTTATATTTGTAATAAAATATATCACTATGAACTACTCATGTCTTGATGAAATAAAGCCTACAATCTTTGCACATTCTTTATATAATAGTCTGGATACATAAAACTGCAAACGGAGAGCTTCCATGGTTATGTGGAGTTGTGTAAAGATAAGTATATTTTGGCATGTGGACATTGTAGATTATTACTTTTTTTACCTTTGTGTATAATGAAGAGATTGCTGGTATTTTATAATGAGGGTACAGTTCAGTTATAGCACTAAGAAATATCAGATGTAAGAAATCTAAATGAAAAGTTTACATGAACAGTGCCTTTTTAAGTAATATACTCGCTAACTTTTATTGCCTTGTTTTACAATTCTTCTGTGTACCAAAAAATAATTTGTCTGTCTGCTGCAGGAAGTTCTGGCTTATTTGAAGTGTCCTGCACATCAGGCCAATGTTACTTAGCACAACAGTTCCTGAAGTAGTCCTAATATGTCCCAATGGGGATTTGTTCATTGAGAGTATTATCCAAATGGCTTAAAGAGAAGTTCTCATGCTATAACAGAATTCTATAATCTAATGTTTTTACTTCATATCCCAATTTAGGGATCAAACACGTCCTCTCAAGACCCACAATGCATTGCCACTCCTGAGTAGTACGCAACTGGTGAGCCAGTCAGCAAAGGCATACGCTCACAGAAGTATGCCTTGTGTGTTACCTTAAAGGGACACTGAACCCAATTTTTTTCTTTCGTGATTCAGATAGAGCATGCAATTTTAAGCAACTTTCTAATTTACTCTTAATATCAATTTTCTTCGTTCTCTTGCTATCTTTATTTAAAAAAGGCATGTAAGCAACATTTTTTGGTTCAGGCCCTGGACAGCACTTGTTTATTGGTGGGTGAATTTATCCACCAATCAGCAAGAACAACCCAGGTTGTTCACCAAAAATAAGCCGGCATCTAAACTTACATTCTTGCATTTCAAATAAAGATACCAAGAGAATGAAGAAAATTTGATAATAAGAGTAAATTAGAAAGTTGCTTAAAATATCATGCTCTACCTGAATCACAAAAGTGTCCCTTTAACTATGTGTTTATTCCTTTTGCAGGGATTATACCCATAGTAACCAGTGATACTAATATTCAAATGCTCTAATTTAGAAAATTTTATTTTTGTGTACAAGAGGTGGAGATATGTGATCGCTCAATGTGTTTTAATACACAAACTAGGTATTCTGATAGAATGAAATATGTTACCATGGACTGCTAAGTTTGGAACACTACCAAAAATAAAGATTTGAAAATGTAAACAACTTCTTCATTGGTCTTTGATGCTGTATATCTAATGTTGTTGAGAAAACAAGAAATATTACAAAACAGTTTCCAGTTTGATGTCATTTCAATATTGAAATGTACTTTTGCCAAACTATCGGCCAGATTACAAGTTTTGCGTTATGAGCGGCTCGGAAATAACTTGCAAGTTATTTCCACCTCTCATCTTTAATAGTGCTGCTATTACAAGTTTTCTAAAAACCTGCGTTAGCGGGCAATATAGTTGCGTTGAGCACCATACCGCACACAAATACCAGCCCTGCTTTGAGCTGGTTTTACGTGCTCGTGCACGATTTCCCCATGGACATCAATGGGAAAAGCCGGCTAAAAAAAGCCTAACACCTGCAATAAAGGAGCGTAAAGCTCCGTAACGCAGCCCCATTGATTCCTATGGGGAAAGAAAATTTATGTTTACACCTAATTCCCTAACATAAACCCAGAGTCTAAACACCCCTAATCTGCTGCCCCTGACATCGCCGACACTTACATTAGATTTATTAACCCCTAATCTGCCGCCCGACATCGCCGACACCTACATTACACTTATTAAAGCCTAATATGCCGCCCCCAACGTCGCCCCCGCCACTATATTAAAGTTATTAACCCCTAAACCTCTGGCCTCCCACATCACTAACACTAAATAATTATATTAACCCCTAACACCCCTAACTTTAATATAATTAAAATAAATCTAAATAAAAATTACTATTATTACCTAACTCCTATTTAAAACTAAATACTTACCTGTAAAATAAACCCTAAGCTAGCTACAATATAACTAATAGTTACATTGTAGCTATTTTAGGTTTTATTTTTATTTCACAGCTATGTTTGTATTTATTTTAACTAGGTAGACTAGTTAGTAAATAGTTATTAACTATTTACTAACTATCTAGTTAAAATACATACAAATGTACCTGTAAAATAAAACCTAACCTGTCTTACACTAACACCTAACATTACGCTAAAATTAAATAAATTGAGGGGGCGGAGCCTACAGCTGTAGAGACAGGACGTGTCTTGTGGGAGCTCCTGGTTCTTCTATAGAGTTTTATGCTATATTTTGTAGATGGGGGCCAGAGGATTACTACAAGATTCAAGAAATTGACAATCCTGGGGGAAACTCTCTGGATTGACCTCTCTGTTTAAGTTCTGCAGCTAGGCCTCAAGGCTGTCGCATTCATACAGTGTCTGACAGTTTTTGGAGCCGGGGCTTTTGCATATTCCCCCCCCTGGGAGACTGGGGTTACGAGTAGTACTATTTACTACACATCATTCATACATACATCTACCTGTTTAACAACATGGAACCTGACACAGCTATACCAATCGAGGAGATTTGTAATCTCTTAAACGAACATTTCTTACAGCTCATGGAAAAGATGGCGGCAGCATGGGCTTACGAAGAAAACCTTGCTAACACTGAGCCCGCTTTAATGAATACCAAACGAGCAGGGGACCCCAAGCCCTTCACACACTACGGGTATCTGAGCTCGCCTGCAAGACAGCGGAACCTTACTAAACAAGGTGCTGAAGATTGGTAAAGGGGACCCAGAGAGGACTGTCGCATGTATCTCCCCAACAGCCGGGCAGGGGTTGGATCCTGCTTTCACACACAGTGGAGAGACAGATACCACTAAATTTGGAGCGGTCCCTATAATGCAGAACCCCCCACCGACTACAGGCACTCACTCAGCACAGCAGCAACAGTCCGCAATGGGTGGTAACCCTACGCTGCATAGGGGGTCAGTTGCTGGGAGGAAGAGGACACTTGTGGGGACTATATCTGCGCGAGTTGGCACTGCTCCATCACCTCAGATGCCCCGGCCTCAGACAGCCAGAATGAGAGTGACCCGCCGAGTTGCGCGGATAGTTTGGCAACACGGGTCAAGCTTTAAAGCAATTTGTAATTTGTTGAGTGGTCGTGGAGACAAGCTGGCGGTATTTAGCCGGCAGGCAGTGTTCCGGGGGGGCCATTGGGGAGGCTGGATCAGTCCCTGGGGATGCCTGAGTCGCTCACTACACGGAGGTTTGCTGACAGCTACTAAGAACAAGTCTAAGAACACTTCTGGTAACAAAGACTCTGCACATAGAAGCCTGCTTTACACAGCCGGTATAGGTTGATGCCATTTATGCTATGGATTGTCCTTCGGGCTCTTACAGATCCCCCATATCGTAGGCCACAGGCTCTCAGCATCAAATGTTTCTGTTTCTGGGTATGGACCGGTCTGACCATTGTCTGCAGGACTTTCTAACGATTAATCACTTGATATTCGTGCCTGGCATAATGTTAGTCTGTCTCACCTTTTTTACAGCCTACAATATGTAATATACAATATACTGTTGACATACAGATATTTCATAACGCTTACTATGAACTGAAGGTACACAATTTATTAGAGTTACACAGATGTTCTCAGCCTTTCCTATAATCCTCAGAGGTCTATGCATATCCATGTGCTTATTTCTGTACATATTTAATGTTTGTGTCTGTTCCTAATTTCGTAATAAGTGTGCCATTATCCCTGTCAGCTTGAGGCAGTCAGTTCTGTCAACCTACTAACAGGACTATATGTTATTATTTATGATAGTTGGGTAAACCCCCCCCCCCCTTTTAATATTCAGCAACGTGTAGTCAGTTATTATTTCTGCATAGGGTTCCAAACATAGCATATTTGCCTTGTTAATTGTCTGAGCTTACGGGTATGCCCTCCTACTTAGATCTCAGCTGAGATTATACCATCCTGCTACACTCCATCCTGTTACGCACCTCTGGTTTCACATATCTTACTGCGCTATTAATCTCCATTATTACCACACAGTCACCAGTGTAAAGGTTTACTCAGAGCAGAGGGAAATGGACACCCATTCTTTTGTTATTACCTATTTAATCAGTATTGGGTGGTTTTAGTTCATGTTCATGTTTGTTCCATTGTTGTATCTGCACATTACAAGTGACACCAAACTGTTCTTATCATTGTATAAAATTTGTCTTCAATCTAACAGCATTAATTAATAAGAGGGTCCAAAAGTGGCCTATTCATATATTAGGAGATATATATCATTATAAAATATGAGGTTTCAATTAGTTTTGCCTACTCTTAACTTTTATGAAGTCATGATAATGTGTATATATATATATTATGTTTCCCATGTGGGGTGAGCATTGTACCTACATATATACTTGCTCTCTTCCTTATATTTTGTGTTGTTTTTACTTCTGTGTTCGTATGGCAACCTTTTATCTGCTATGTAATTGTTTTTCATACCTCAATAAAAAAAATTTGAAAAAAAATAAAATAAAAAATAAAATAAAAAAAAATTAAATAAATTACATTAATTAAATACAATTAACTAAATTACAAAAAATTAAAAATAAATGATCAAATATTTAAACTAATTACACCTAATCTAATAGCCCTATCAAAATAAAAAAGCCCCCCCCCCAAAATAAAAAAAAACCCTAGCCTACACTAAACTGCCAATAGCCCTTAAAAGGGCCTTTTGCGGGGCATTGCCCCAAAGAAATCATCTCTTTTACTTGTAAAAAAAAATACAACCAACCCCCCCAAAAAAACCTACCTAAAAAACCTAAGCTCCCCATTGCCTGAAAAGGGCATTTGGATGGGCATTGCCCTTAAAAGGGCATTTAGCTCTTTTTCGGTGCCAAAAGTCCCTAAGCTAAAAATAAAACCCACCCAAGAAACCCTTAAAAAATCCTAACACTAACCCCCGAAGATCCACTTACAGTTTTTGAAGACCGGACATCCAGCCTCATCAAGCCGGGAGAAGTCTTCATCCAAGCGGGCAGAAGTCCTCAATGAAGCCGGGAGAAGTCTTCATCCAAGCGGGCAGAAGTCCTCAACGAAGCCGGGAGAAGTCTTCATCCAAGCGCAAGAAGTCGTCCTCTAGGCGGGCAGAAGACTTCATCCAGACGGCATCTACTATATTCATCCTTCCAACGCGGAGCGGCTCCATCTTCAAGACATCTGGCGCAGAGCATCCTCTTCATACGATCCCAGCCGTACACTGAAGGTTCCTTTAAATGATGTCATCCAAGATGGCGTCCCTTGAATTCCGATTGGCTGATAGAATTAAATCAGCCAATCAGAATTAAAGGGTAAAAAATCCTATTTGCTGATGCAATCAGCCAATAGGATTGAGCTTTAGTCCTATTGGATGATCCAATCAGCCAATAGGATTGAGCTTGCATTCTATTGGCTGATTGGAACAGCCAATAGAATGCAAGCTCAATCCTATTGGCTGTTTGGATCAGCCAATAGGATTGAAGCTCAATCCTATTGGCTGATTGCATCAGCCAGTAGGATTTTTTACCCTTTAATTCCGATTGGCTGATAGAATTCATGTCTTGAAGATGGAGCCGCTCCGCGTCGGATGGATGAAGACTTCTGCTCGCCTAGAGGACGACTTCTTGCCGCTTGGATGAAGACTTCTTCCGGCTTCGTTGAGGACTTCTGCCCGCTTGGATGAAGACTTCTCCCGGCTTCGTTGAGGACTTCTGCCAGCTTGGATGAAGACTTCTCCCTGCTTGATGAGGATGGATGTCCGGTCTTCAAAAACTGTAAGTGGATCTTCGGGGGTTAGTGTTAGTTTTTTTTAAGGGTTTCTTTGGTGGGTTTTAGTTTTAGCTTAGGGACTTTGGGCACCGAAAAAGAGCTAAATGCCCTTTTAAGGGCAATGCCCATCCAAATGCCCTTTTCAGGGCAATGGGGAGCTTAGGTTTTTTAGGTAGTTTTTTTTGGGGGGGTTGGTTGTGTGGGTGGTGGGTTTTACTGTTCAGGGTTGTTTGTATTTTTTTTTACAGGTAAAAGAGCTGATTTCTTTGTTGCAATGCCCCACAAAAAGGACCCTTTAAGGGCTATTGGCAGTTTAGTTTAGGCTAGGTTTTTTTTTATTTTGGGGTGGCTTTTTTATTTTGATAGGGCTATTAGATTAGGTGTAATTAGTTTAAATATTTGATCTTTTATTTTTTGTAATTTAGTTAATTGTATTTAATGTAATGTATTTAATTTTAGTGTAATGTTAGGTGTTAGTGTAAGACAGGTTAGGTTTAATTTTACAGGTAAATTTGTATTTATTTTAACTAGTTAGTTAGTAAATAGTTAATAACTATTTACTAACTAATCTACCTAATTAAAATAAATACAAACTTACCTGTAAAATAAAAATAAAACCTAAGCTAGCTACAATGTAACTATTAGTTATATTGTAGCTAGCTTAGGGTTTATTTTATAGGTAAGTATTTCGTTTTAAATAGGAATTAGTTAGTTAATGATAGTAATTTTTATTTTTATTTATTTTAATTATATTTAAGTTAGGGGGGTTAGGTTTAGGGGTTAATAACTTTAGTATAGTGGCGGCGGTGACGATGGGGGCGGCAGATTAGGGGTTAATAATATTTAACTAGTGTTTGCGATGCAGGAGTGCAGCGCTTTAGGGGTTAATATGTTTATTATAGTGGCGGCGATGTCCGGAGCGTTAAATTAGGGGGTTAATAATTTTATTAGAGTATTTGCGATGCGGGAGGGCCTCGGTTTAGGGGTTAATAGGTAGTTTATGGGTGTTAGTGTACTTTTAAAAATTTAATTATGAGTTTTATGCTACAGCTTTGTAGCGCAAAACCCATAACTACTGACTTTAGATGGTGGAACGAATCTTGTCGGTATGGGCTGTACCGCTCACTTTTTGGTCTCCCAGGCAAAACTCGTAATACCGGCGCTATGGAAGTGCCATTGAAAAAGGACTTTTTGAAAGGTGCGGTAGTTACGTTGCATTACGGCCAAAAAGGTGTGCGGTACAGCTATACCTACAAGACTCGTAATAGCAGCGGTAGTGAAAAAGCAGTGTTATGAGCCATAACGCAAAACTCGTAATCTGGCCATATGTAAATTACAAATATAGAACATATTGTCATTATTTGGTAACCAGTGGAACAAATAAAGGAACGTTCAGCATGAAGTATTTTATACTTCATGCTGAAAGTTCCTTTATTTGTTTGAATCATTCGCCGCACTGAGCTCCTCAGGCAGCCCACAGCAGAACGCTATTTTGATGTGAGGTGACGTTTCCACCTCTTAGCCAATATCCGTGAGGGCCAGCTCATGCCAAGCCGGATAGCCCGCACGGCTATTGGCTAAGAGTTGGAACGTCACCTCACAGCAAAATAGTGTTCTGCCATGTGCTGTCTGAGGAGCTCAGTGCGGCGAACTCTTCAGGCAAATAAAGGAACTTTCAGCATGAAGTCTGAAAGTCCCCTTTATTTGTTCCACTGGTAAATCCTAACATTTCACAAACACTAGGATTTGCCATCACTTTAAACTTGCATAATTTAACCAATGGGTAGCATTAAAACACTTTCCATTATACTTCTATTAACAACATTAGCTCTTTCTCTTAGTTGAAACTTCTTTGACAGCAGACTCAGGAGAACGTACATGTCTTGAGAACTATGTTTAGCTGGGTTTGATTAATTTGATTGAATTTAAGAGTCAGAAACGTTTGGCCATCCATATGAAATGAAGTAACATCATAATATAAAACAAGAACGATATATAAATATATGCTAGTGCGTGTATAATTTCTTTCATGTAATTAGCAAGAGTCCATGAGCTAGTGACGTATGGGATATACATTCCTACCAGGAGGGGCAAAGTTTCCCAAACCTCAAAATGCCTATAAATACACCCCTCACCACACCCACAAATCAGTTTTACAAACTTTGCCTCCCATGGAGGTGGTGAAGTAAATTTGTGCTAGATTCTTCGTTGATATGCGCTTCGCAGCAGGCTGGAGCCCGGTTTTCCTCTCAGTGTGCAGTGAATGTCAGAGGGATGTGAAGAGAGTATTGCCTATTTGAATTCAATGATCTCCTTCTACGGGGTCTATTTCATAGGTTCTCTGTTATCGGTCGTAGAGATTCATCTCTTACCTCCCTTTTCAGATCGACGATATACTCTTATATATACCATTACCTCTACTGATTCTCGTTTCAGTACTGGTTTGGCTTTCTACTACATGTAGATGAGTGTCCTGGGGTAAGTAAGTCTTATTTTTGTGACACTCTAAGCTATGGTTGGGCACTTTTAAATGTGTTTAAACATTTATTTGCCTTGATTCAGGATGTTCAATATTCCTTATTTCAGACAGTCAGTTTCATTATTTGGGATAATGCATTTGAATAATCCATTTTTTTCTTACCTTAAAATTTGACTTTTTTCCCTGTGGGCTGTTAGGCTCGCGGGGGCTGAAAATGCTTCATTTTATTGCGTCATTCTTGGCGCTGACTTTTTTGGCGCAAAAAAAACAAAATTTCTTTGTTATTTCCGGCGTCATACTTGTCACCGGAAGTTGCGTAATTTTTTGGCGCTAAAAGCATTTAGGCGCCAAATAATGTGGGCGTCTTTTTTGGCGCTAAAAAATATGGGCGTCATTATTGTCTCCACATTATTTAAGTCTCATTGTTTATTTGCTTCTGGTTGCTAGAAGCTTGTTCACTGGCATTTTTTCCCATTCCTGAAACTGTCATTTAAGGAATTTGATCAATTTTGCTTTATATGTTGTTTTTTCTATTACATATTGCAAGATGTCTCAGATTGACCCTGAATCAGAAGATACTTCTGGAAAATCGCTGCCTGATGCTGTATCTACCAAAGTTAAGTGTATTTGCTGTAAACTTGTGGTATCTGTTCCTCCGGCTGTTGTTTGTAATGAATGTCATGACAAACTTGTTAATGCAGATAATATTTCCTTTAGTAATGTTCCATTACCTGTTGCTGTTCCATCAACATCTAATACTCAGGGTGTTCCTGTTAACATAAGAGATTTTGTTTCTAAATCCATTAAGAAGGCTATGTCTGTTATTCCTCCTTCTAGTAAACGTAAAAGGTCTTTTAAAACTTCTCATTTTTCAGATGAATTTTTAAATGAACATCATCATTCTGATTCTGATAATGATTCCTCTGGTTCAGAGGATTCTGTTTCAGAGGTTGATACTGATAAATCTTAATATTTATTCAAAATGGAATTTATTCGTTCTTTACTTAAAGAAGTCTTAATTGCATTAGAAATAGAGGAATCTGGTCCTCTTGATACTAAATCTAAACGTTTAAATAAGGTTTTTAAATCTCCTGTAGTTATTCCAGAAGTTTTTCCTGTCCCTGATGCTATTTCTGAAGTAATTTCCAGGGAATGGAATAATTTGGTTAATTCATTTACTCCTTCTAAACGTTTTAAGCAATTATATCCTGTGCCATCTGACAGATTAGAATTTTGGGACAAAATCCCTAAGGTTGATGGGGCTATCTCTACTCTTGCTAAACGTACTACTATTCCTACGGCAGATAGTACTTCCTTTAAGGATCCTTTAGATAGGAAAATTGAATCCTTTCTAAGAAAAGCTTACTTATGTTCAGGTAATCTTCTTAGACCTGCTATATCTTTAGCGGATGTTGCTGCAGCTTCAACTTTCTGGTTGGAAGCTTTAGCGCAACAAGTAACAGATCATAATTCCCATAGCATTGTTAATCTTCTTCAACATGCTAATAATTTTATTTGTGATGCCATCTTTGATATCATTAGGGTTGATGTCAGGTATATGTCTCTAGCTATTTTAGCTAGAAGAGCTTTATGGCTTAAAACTTGGAATGCTTATATGTCTTCTAAGTCAACTTTGCTTTCCCTTTCTTTCCAGGGTAATAAATTATTTGGTTCACAGTTGGATTCTATTATTTCAACTGTTACTGGGGGGAAAGGAACTTTTTTACCACAGGATAAAAAATCTAAAGGTAAATTTAGGTCTACTAATCGTTTTCGTTCCTTTCGTCACAATAAGGAACAAAAGCCTGATCCTTCCCCTACAGGAGCGGTATCAGTTTGGAAACCATCTCCAGTCTGGAATAAATCCAAGCCTTTTAGAAAGCCAAAGCCAGCTCCCAAGTCAACATGAAGGTGCGGCCCTCATTCCAGCCCAGCTGGTAGGGGGCAGATTACGATTTTTCAAAGAAATTTGGATCAATTCGATTCACAATCTTTGGATTCAGAACATTGTTTCACAAGGGTACAGAATAGGCTTCAAGATAAGGCCTCCTGCAAGAAGATTTTTTCTTTCCCGTGTCCCAGTAAATCTAGTGAAGGCTCAAGCATTTCTGAAATGTGTTTCAGATCTAGAGTTGGCTGGAGTAATTATGCCAGTTCCAGTTCTGGAACAGGGGCTGGGGTTTTACTCAAATCTCTTCATTGTACCAAAGAAGGAGAATTCCTTCAGACCAGTTCTGGATTTAAAAATATTGAATCGTTATGTAAGGATACCAACATTCAAAATGGTAACTATAAGGACTATTCTGCCTTTTGTTCAGCAAGGGCATTATATGTCCACAATAGATTTACAAGATGCATATCTGCATATTCCGATTCATCCAGATCACTATCAGTTTCTGAGATTCTCTTTCCTAGACAAGCATTACCAGTTTGTGGCTCTGCCGTTTGGCCTAGCAACAGCTCCAAGGATTTTTACAAAGGTTCTCGGTGCCCTTCTGTCTGTAATCAGAGAACAGGGTATTGTGGTATTTCCTTATTTGGACGATATCTTGGTACTTGCTCAGTCTTCACATTTAGCAGAATCTCATACGAATCGACTTGTATTGTTTCTTCGAGAACATGGTTGGAGGATCAATTTACCAAAGAGTTCATTGATTCCTCAGACAAGGGTAACCTTTTTAGGTTTCCAGATAGATTCAGTGTCCATGACTCTGTCTCTGACGGACAAGAGACGTCTGAAATTGGTTTCAGCTTGTCGAAACCTTCAGTCTCAATGATTCCCTTCGGTAGCCTTATGCATGGAAATTCTAGGTCTTATGACTGCTGCATCGGACGCGATCCCCTTTGCTCGTTTTCACATGCGACCTCTTCAGCTCTGTATGCTGAACCAGTGGTGCAGGGATTATACAAAGATATCTCAATTAATATCTTTATAACCGATTGTACGACACTCTCTGACGTGGTGGACAGACCACCATCGTTTAGTTCTGGGGGCTTCTTTTGTTCTTCCGACCTGGACTGTGATTTCAACAGATGCAAGTCTGACAGGTTGGGGAGCTGTCTGGGGGTCTCTGACAGCACAAGGGGTTTGGGAATCTCAGGAGGCGAGATTACCAATCAACATTTTGGAACTCCGTGCAATTTTCAGAGCTCTTCAGTCATGGCCTCTTCTAAAGAGAGAGTCGTTCATTTGTTTTCAGACGGACAATCTCACAACCGTGGCATATGTCAATCATCAAGGAGGGACTCACAGTCCTCTGGCTATGAAAGAAGTATCTCGAATACTGGTATGGGCGGAATCCAGCTCCTGTCTAATTTCTGCGGTTCATATCCCAGGTATAGACAATTGGGAAGCAGATTATCTCAGTCGCCAAACGTTACATCCGGGCGAATGGTCTCTTCACCCAGAGGTATTTCTTCAGATTGTTCAAATGTGGGGACTTCCAGAAATAGATCTGATGGCTTCTCATCTAAACAAGAAGCTTCCCAGGTATCTGTCCAGATCCAGGGATCCTCAGGCGGAAGCAGTGGATGCATTGTCACTTCCTTGGAAGTATCATCCTGCCTATATCTTTCCACCTCTAGTTCTTCTTCCAAGAGTGATTTCCAAGATTCTAAAGGAACGCTTGTTTGTTCTGCTGGTGGCTCCAGCATGGCCTCACAGGTTTTGGTATGCGGATCTTGTCCGGATGGCTACTTGCCAACCATGGACTCTTCCGTTAAGACCAGACCTTCTATCGCAAGGTCCTTTTTCCCATCAGGATCTCAAATCCTTAAATTTGAAGGTATGGAGATTGAACGCTTGATTCTCAGTCATAGAGGTTTCTCTGACTCTGTGATTAATACTATGTTACAGGCTCGTAAATCTGTATCTAGGAAGATATATTATCGAGTCTGGAAGATTTACATTTCTTGGTGTTTTTCTCATCATTTTTCTTGGCATTCTTTTAGAATTCCTAGAATTTTACAGTTTCTTCAGGATGGTTTGGATAAAGGTTTGTCTGCAAGTTCCTTGAAAGGACAAATCTCTGCTTTTTCTGTTCTTTTTCACAGAAAGATTGCTAGTCTTCCTGATATTCATTGTTTTGTACAATCTTTGGTTCGTATAAAACCTGTTATTAAGTCAATTTCTCCTCCTTGGAGTTTGAATTTGGTTCTGGGGGCTCTTCAAGCTCCTCCGTTTGAACCTATGCATTCGCTGGACATTAAATTACTTTCTTGGAAAGTTTTGTTTCTTTTGGCCATCTCTTCTGCTAGAAGAGTTTCTGAATTATCTGCTCTTTCTTGTGAGTCTCCTTTTCTGATTTTTCATCAGGATAAGGCGGTGTTGCGAACTTCTTTTAAAATTTTACCTAAGGTTGTGAATTCTAACAACATTAGTAGAGAAATTGTGGTTCCTTCATTGTGTCCTAATTCTAAGAATTGTAAGGAAAGATCGTTGCATTCTTTGGATGTAGTTAGAGCTTTGAAATATTATGTTGAAGCTACAAAAAATTTCCGAAAGACTTCTAGTCTATTTGTTATCTTTTCCGATTCTAGGAAAGGTCAGAAGGCCTCTGCCATTTCTTTGGCGTCTTGGTTAAAGTCTTTGATTCATCATGCTTATGTCGAGTCGGGTAAAACTCCGCCTCAAAGGATTACAGCTCATTCTACTAGGTCAGTTTCTACTTCCTGGGCATTTAGGAATGAAGCTTCGGTTGATCAGATTTGCAAAGCAGCAACTTGGTCTTCTTTGCATACTTTTACTAAATTCTACCATTTTGATGTGTTTTCTTCTTCTGAAGCAGTTTTTGGTAGAAAAGTACTTCAGGCAGCTGTTTCAGTTTGATTCTTCTGCTTATAATTTCAGTTTTTTTCATTATTAGATTTAAACTTTGTTTTGGGTGTGGATTATTTTCAGCGGAATTGGCTGTCTTTATTTTATCCCTCCCTCTCTAGTGACTCTTGCGTGGAAGATCCACATCTTGGGTATTCATTATTCCATACGTCACTAGCTCATGGACTCTTGCTAATTACATGAAAGAAAACATAATTTATGTAAGAACTTACCTGATAAATTCATTTCTTTCATATTAGCAAGAGTCCATGAGGCCCACCCTTTTTTGTGGTGGTTATGATTTTTTTGTATAAAGCACAATTATTCCAATTCCTTATTTTTTATGCTTTCGCACTTTTTTCTTATCACCCCACTTCTTGGCTATTCGTTAAACTGATTTGTGGGTGTGGTGAGGGGTGTATTTATAGGCATTTTGAGGTTTGGGAAACTTTGCCCCCCCCCTGAAAGAAATGAATTTATCAGTTAAGTTCTTACATAAATTATGTTATTTAACTATTATAGTATATTCATAGACAAATATGTATACACAGAAACATATATATACACACAAACACATACATTATGACATAACATGATAACACAATCAAACTTGGATTTGTATTTTACAGCTATGAGGCCTAGAAGGGAGAATCCAGCCTCACCAGGCTAAATGTTAGGTGCAGCTGGTGGGGGTGCACAGGGGGACACCCATGGGTCTAATCCAGGGTGCCGGAGCCTAATTTTAAGGTGATTGTCAAGCCCTGATGAATTGCATTGTTACAAACACTGCTGCCATATAGTGCTCAACTTCAAGAAAAATGCTTGCTCCTGATATCCTAGATATGCTCAGAAAAAGGTAACCTTTATAATAGAAGTAAACTGGCTTATTATTTTTTCTATTGTATACTCTACCTTAATCATGAAAGCCTCATTTTGATTTCTGTGTTTCTTTAATAGACTTTTTTTTTCATAGAATTCTCACATTTAAATAACACCAGAATAATTGAAGTATAACAGGTTTTATTTGAAATATTCTTACTAAAAAAAATACAGTTAATATTGTTCAAACATTTAGTAACCGATTTCCAGTTTACTCACTTTTCTTATATATTTAGAGCATACGTGTTTTCTACAAGGGTAGCACCTTCTCATTTTACTGCCGTACCGCAGCATATTTATATCTCATTATTTAAACAAGCTTGTACTGAACTAAAAGGTCTATCATTTTTTAAAAATAACATAGTGGTAAGAACAAGGATAATAAAACAATCTTTTATATAACATCATTATACCAGTATTTCTTCAACATGTCTCAAGTTTATTCCTATGGCAATTAAATCTCACACTCCCTTGACTATTATATTTAGCAGTTCTGCAAGTCTTTCATATTTTGTTTATTTGGTGTAATTTCGTCTTGAACTTTCACATTGGCCTATGGGTATTTCTATAATTTTATAGTTCAGATGATAACTTTTCAAATGGCTTTCAAAATGATATTTGTTGATGCACTTTTTCTAAAAATGATCTGCATTCTACATGGTTTCTTGTTTAATTAGCATATAAAAATGTATTTAATACACCCTTTTCTACTAATGTTGAAATCTTTATAATTAAAAAAGGTTAACAAAACTATTAAAACCACCCTCCCAAATTACAAAGCTATTTATTTTTCAATTTATCTAACCTAGACTGCCTTTTGTGTCCCTGAGTTACCAGCCATTATCACATTTGTTTTGTTTTCATGGTATTCTTTGTCGAAGGAATAGCAATGCATTACTGGGAGCTAGATGAACAGTTTACCGGATGAGCCAATGATGAGGCATATATGTGCAGGCACCAATCAGCAGCTAGCTCTCCGTAGTGCATTGCTTCTCCAGGGTCTATATAGGTATGTTTTTCAACAAAGGATATCAAGAGAACAAAGTAAATTAGATAACAGACTCAAATTATAAAGTTGTTTAAAACTGCATGCTCTATCTGAATCATGAACATTTTATTTTGTCTTTACTGTCTCTTTAATAGCCGAATTACATAAGGGAATGTATTTTAAAACCATAGGAATAGAAGCAAAGTGGTAATGCAACAAAAATATAGTAGTGTTAAATTGATTGGCTTTATTTAGTGCTCTGCATTTGAACTGGTAAAGAAGAGTAATAGTTAAGGTGAAACACCATGTTCAGTTGATAATTGTATTGAATGAATGCTTTGAATTTAGTAGTTTAGAATCATGAGACACCTTGGAATGTTTCGCCTTTGAGGCCAAGGAATACAAAAGGAGAGTGGTGGTAGAGACAGTCCTGATGAAGCCCTGTGACTTGGTGAAACACTTGTCATGCACAGTGTCTTTTGTATGACAATGCCAGCTTAAATGTCAGTTATCTGGCTACACTGTCACTGTGTTTAAGGTGAATAAATAGCACTGAACACAAGTAAATTTGCAGTAATATATTTGATGGTAGTTCTCCTCTATTGCCTCCTTCAACCATGCAATGTTGTATAGGAGCCGAAATGTTCCACACACCATCTAATAGCTAATAGGTTTTACAACACCAAGACCTCTTCTAGGAGAAGCACTTTCATTATAAGGACCCTGGTAGTTCTGTACATGCACTGTACCCACTCTCCTGAGTATCCACTGCCAGCTCACCCCCAGGGACTGCAGCTTCCTCAGCACCTATCCACTTACAAAGGGTCCGATGCTAAGCCAGCCTGGAGTTCAACAACATTGCTAAGTAAAACTGGCATAAATGGCTGTTGCTTATCTGTCATATGAAGCATATTTCATAATCTATCATTTATAACCAGGGCCGGACTGGGACCAAAATTGGACCCTGGCATATTAAGGCAGAGCAGCCCACTCTTCTGCCATTTTGTTATTTAACTATACCCAAAAACTGTGAAATTTAATTAAAAAGGAAATTTATGCTTACCTGATAAATTTATTTATTTTACGATATGATGAGTCCACGGATTTCATCCTTACTTGTGGGATTAAACCTCCTGCTAGCAGGAAGTGGCAAAGAGCACCACAGCAGAGCTGTATATATAGCTCCTCCCTTCCCCTCCCCCTCCAGTCATTCGACCGAAGTTAGGAAGAGAAAGGAAAAGCCAAAGGTGCAGAGGTGACTAAAGTTTAATAAAAATAAGTACATACCTGTCTTAGAAATGACAGGGTGGGCCGTGGACTCGTCATATCGTAAAAGAAATAAATTTATCAGGTAAGCATAAATTTCCTTTTATTTTACAAGATATGACGAGTCCACACATTTCATCCTTACTTGTGGGATACAATACCAAAGCTACAGGGCACGGATGAAAGGGAGGGTCAAGACAGGAACCTAAACGGAAGGCACCACTGCTTGAAGAATCTTTCTCCTAAAAACAGCTTCAGAAGACGCAAAAGTATCAAATTTGGAAAAAGTGTGAAGAGAAGACCAAGTTGCAGCCTTGCAAATCTGTTCAACAGAAGCATCGTTTTTAAATGCCCATGAGGAAGCCACAGCCCTAATAGAATGAGCCGTAATTCTTTCAGGAGGCTGCTGTCCAGCAGTCTCATATGCCAGATGGATGATACTCTTCAGCCAAAAAGAAAGAGAGGTAACCGTATCTTTCTGGCCCCTACGCTTTCCAGAAAAAAAAAAAGAATAATGAAGATGATTGACGGAATTCCTTAGTCGCCTGCAAGTAAAACTTCAGTGCACGGACCATGTCCAAGTTATGCAACAGACGCTCCTTCTTAGAAGAAGGATTAGGACATAATGAAGGAACAACAATTTCCTGATTAATATTCTTATTTGAAACAACCTTAGGAAAGAACCCAGGTTTGGTACGTAAAACCACCTTATCAGAATGGATGATAAGATAAGGCGAGTCACATTGTAACGCTGAAAGCTCAGAAACTCTAAGAGCAGAGGAAATAGCAACCAAAAATAAAACTTTCCAACTTTCCTTTTCCAACAACTTAATATCTATGGAATGCATGGGTTCAAACGGAACCCCTTGAAGAACATTAAGAACTAAATTCAAACTCCAGGGTGGAGCAATTGGTCTAAACACAGGCTTGATTCCGGTCAGAGCCTGACAAAAAGACTGAACGTCTGGAACATCTGCCAAACGTTTGTGTAGTAAAATTGACAAAGCAGAGATTTGTTCCTTTAAGAAACTTGCTGATAACCCTTTCTCCAATCCTTCTTGGAGAAAAGACAGAATCCTGGGAATCCTAACTCTACTCCATGAGTAACCCTTGGATTTGCACCAATGAAGATATTTACGCCATATCTTATTGTAGATCTTTCTAGTAACAGGCTTAAGTGCCTGAATCAAAGTATCAATAACCGAATCAGAGAACCCCCGCTTAGATAAAATCAAGCGTTCAATCTCCAAACAGTCAGCTGCAGAGAAACTAGATTTGGATAATGGAAGGGTCCCTGAATGAGAAGGTCCTGCCTCAATGGAAGCCTCCACAGTGGCAGAGAGGACATGTCCACTAGATCAGCATACCAAATCCTGCAAGGCCATGCAGGTGCGATTAGAATCACTGAAGCCCTCTCCTGTTTGATCCGAGCAATCACTTGGGGAAGGAGAGCAAACGGTGGAAACACATAAGCTAGGTTGAATGACCAAGGCACTGCCAAGGCATCCATCAGTTCGGCCTGAGGATCCCTTGACCTGGATCCGTATCTTGGAAGCTTGGCATTCTGACGAGACGCCATCAGATCCAATTCCGGTCTGCCCCATCTGAGGATCAGAGTGGCAAAGACCTCCGGATGGAGTTCCCACTCCCCCGGATGAAACGTCTGTCTGCTTAAAAAGTCCGCTTCCCAGTTGTCCACTCCTGGGATGTAGATTGCCGACAGATAACAAGAGGGAGCTTCCGCCCACTGAATAATCTTTGATACTTCTGTCATCGCTAAGGAACTCCTTGTTCCACCCTGAGGATTGATGTAAGCCACAGTCGTGATGTTGTCCGACTGAAAGCGGATGTATTTGGCCAAAGCCAACTGAGGCCATGCCTGAAGCGCATTGAATATTGCTCTCAATTCCAGAATATTGATTGGAAGAAGAGATTCCATCTGAGTCCACAAACCCTGAGCCTTCAGGGAATTCCAGACTGCACTCCAGCCTAGTAGGCTGGCGTCCGTTGTCACTATCACCCATGTGGGTCTGTGGAAGCACGTCCCTTGGGACAGATGATCCGGCGACAACCACCAAAGAAGAGAGTCTCTTGTCTCCTGATCCAGATGTATCTGAGGAGACAAATTTGCATAATCTCCATCCCACTGCCTGAGCATGCTCAGTTGTAGTGGCCTGAGATGAAAACGAGCAAACGAAATGATGTCCATTGCCGCCACCATCAATCCAATTACCTCCATACACTGAGCCACTGATGGCTGAGGATTGGACTGAAGAGCTTGGCATGTATTTAGAATCTTTAACTTTCTGACCTCCGTCAAGAAAACTTTCATAGATATGGAATCTATTAGAGTTCCCAGGAAGGGAACCCCTGTCTGTGGAACTAATGAACTTTTTTCTAGATTCACCTTCCACCCGTGAGTCCTCAGAAAGGACAGAACCATGTCTGTATGAGACTTTGTCAGATGGTAAGACGACGCCTGGATCAGAATATTGTCCAGATAAGGCGCCACTGCAATGCCCCGCGGCCTGAGAACCGCCAGAAGAGACCCTAGAACCTTCGTGAAGATCCTGGATGCTGTGGCCAACCTGAAGGGAAGAGCCACAAACTGAAAATGTCTGTCCAGAAAGGCAAACCTTAGGAACTGGTGATGATCCTTGTGGATGGGAATATGAAGCTATGCATCCTTCAAGTCCACGGTAGTCATATATTGACCCTCCTGGATCAATGGCAGAATTGTCCGAAGAGTCTCCATCTTGAAGGATGGGACTCTGAGCAACTTGTTTAGACTTTTTAGATCCAAAATAGGACAAAACGTGGCCTCTTTCTTGGGGACCACGAAGAGATTTGAGTAAAACCCCTGCCCCTGTTCCAGCATTGGAACGATACGAATTACTCCCATAGTAGAGAGGTCTTTTACAAAACGTAAGAATGCCTCTCTTTTTATCTGGTCTACAGACAATCTTGAAAGAAGAAACCTCCCCCTTGGGAGGGAATTTTTGAATTCCAGTTGATACCCTTTCCAGTGTCCAAGGATCCTGAACATCTCTTACCCAAGCCTGGGCGAAGAGAGAAAGTCTGCCCTCTACTAGATCCGGTCCCGGTCCAGGCACCTCACCTGGAAAAAGTCCTTCTAACTTTTTTCGAAATGTAAATAATTTTATAGGAAGCGTGAGGGCGCTAGACAAGCTTAAGGAATAAAAATATTAATATCTGACTGACATAAATAGGAAAAGAGAAATAATAATTATAGTGTTAAACCTAAACGGTAAAGTGCAATTATTATTTGAGGTGAAAAATCCTATATTTTGTAAGTGCTAAATTGCGGGATCTTAAATTAGACGGATAAAAATGACCACTATCTATTGCTTAGTGATATGTATAGTTGAAAGTATCTAATGTTAACAAGTGTCGTGTGATGTGTGTTATAATTTTCCTTTGTAAAGTGTTAAAAATACGATAATGGTGAAGAAAAAAATATAAAGTTGTAGTGTTAAACCTAAACGATAATGTGCCAATTATTATTTGAAGTGAAAGATTCTATATTTTGTTAGTGCTAAATTGCGGGATCTTAAATTGAACGGATAAAAATGACCACTATCTGTTGCTTAGTGATACGTGTAGTTGAAGGTATCTAATGTTAACAAGTATCGTGTGATGTGTGTTATAGTTTATCCTTTGTGAAGTGTTAAAACTGCGATAATAAGGAAGTGTTAAAAAATACGATATTAGTGAATACAATCTAAAGGATTACATTTTAGTTGATATAAATTAATACTGAATCTGATATACAAATATAATTTTATTAAAACACATATAAATTTGTTAAAACACAATATTGGCTCTCCGGAGTATTTATATAAAACTAAGAGGACGTCTCCCCTATGATAAGAACACTATTATATGCAGTATAATAAAAATAAGATGATCAGCCTGTATAAGTACTGAGGTTAGAAAATAAAATAAAAATAAAAAACTAAACAGTTGCGCTGGATTCTAAGAAATCCAGAACTTATTGCCTCCGCATAAAGGTATTTCTATACAGTTCAAGAAACGTTCTGAGGTATGGCAAGTATAGTCTTTTAACTGCAAAAGTTTTTATTTTTCCTCGACACTTATGGTATGAGTTACCTATTATTTCCAGCAACTGATATTTTGTTAGCGTAGTGGAAAAAAACAACTGTTGCGCTGAATTCAGAAAGTTTGATGCTTATTACCTCCACATAGAGATATTAGATAATATGTGTAGTAAGTGTATTTCAAAGCATTCTATTATTAAGCATGTGGAGTCTCTTAGATGCCAAGCTTTTCACGTCATTTATAGTATAAGTTACCTTGTCTTTACATAGATTGTTGTTACCTTCGTAGCCCACTCGTTACAGATGGTGTCTCAGACCTGCCGCATGTTTTTGGCGTCTGACGTCACTATCCAATCTTTTGATTTTCGGTCCTAAAGGGTGCCGTGTTAGTCTCACGGTTTGTAGATCGGTGTTTCCAAAAGGCTTCCTGCTCTTAGTGCTTTGCACGCAGGGAAGATGTAATTCAAAGAGGATGGTTAGATCATAGTATGCTGAAATGAAAGTGCTGAAATAAACATAACCCGGGTTATAAAGTGCAGCAGATTTCCTTAAATGCCCATGGCACTTGGTTCTCAGATGAATGTATAAAGTCACTGGGGGTCACTGGAAGTCACTGGAATCGACGCGTTTTGCTCTCTACAGAGCTTTATCAAGAACCCGGGTTATGTTTATTTCAGCACTTTCATTACAGCATACTATGATCTAACCATCCTCTTTGAATTACATCTTCCCTGCGTGCAAAGCACTAAGAGCAGGAAGCCTTTTGGAAACACCGATCTACAAACCGCGAGACTAACACGGCACCCTTTGGGACCGAAAATCAAAAGATTGGATAGTGACGTCAGACGCCAAAAACATGTGGCAGGTCTTAGACACCATCTGTAATGAGTGGGCTACGAAGGTAACAACAATCTATGTGAAGACAAGGTAACTTATACTATAAGTGACGTGAAAAGCTTGGCATCTAAGAGACTCCACATGCTTAATAATAGAATACTTTGAAATACACTTACTACACATATTATCTAATATTCAGAGCACAAAAAGAGAGAGCGCCTAATGGTGTAATATCGTCAGGGACCAAATAGATACAATCAAAAACAGTATCAGCCAAATGAATATTCACAAAGGGATTGGCACTAACAAGTAGTGCATACAGGCAGCCTGACCTTTGTACAGCAGTCAGTACGCTGAATGTATGGGATTCGTATCGGAGATCTGTTATGATAGAAAAAAAAAAAAAAAATCCAATGGTGCAATATCGTCTGAACCCAGATGGACACGAAGAAGACACAGTATCAGCAAGATGTATACTCACAATGGAGTTGGCACTCACAAGTAGTGCATTCAGGCAGGCTGACCTTAATACAGCAGTCAGTACGCTGATTGTTTGTAGCCGTTATCGGCTCAGGCTTGTCCTCTGCACACAGCGTGTGCACTGAATCATCGGCTGTGGCTCAGCTGTTCTCTGGTGAGAGGAAATCCTCTAGATGTGACGTGGACAAACCAAAATAATGCGCCTGGAGCTGAGTGAAAGCTCGGAGCGTACACAGTGCATAGAAGTTGTTAATCCAATATGTTAGTGACAGGATAAAAACGTGTTACTAAAAAATATATTTAAAATCATAAGTCTTGAAAAAGGAAGTCAGCGGACAAAATGCTAGGTAGAAATAATTAAAAGGGAATTTATTTGGAGCTAAATACAACGCATTTCTGGCCGTTTCATCAGGTAAGAATTTTTATCCGTCTAATTTAAGATCCCGCAATTTAGCACTTACAAAATATAGGATTTTTCACCTCAAATAATAATTGGCATATTGCACTTTACCGTTTAGGTTTAACACTATAATTATTATTTCTCTTTTCCTATTTATGTCAGTCAGATATTAATATTTTTATTCCTTAAGCTTGTCTAGCGCTCTCACGCTTCCTATATAATTATCTGAGCAAAATTCCCTTCCTGTTTGGTGGAAGAAGAGGGGACTCCTTTAAAGTTCCGAAAGGAACAAAAATTATTTTGTTTACCCCTCAGCTTAGCAGTTCTATCCTGAGGTAGGAGATGACCCTTACCTCCCGTAATGTCAGAAATGATTTCTTTCAAGTCAGGCCTGAATAGGGTCTTTCCTTTGAAAGGAATAGCCAAAAGCTTTAACTTAGATAATACATCAGCAGACCAAGATTTTAACCATAACGCTCTATGCGCTAAAATGGCAAATCCAGCATTCTTAGCCGCCAATTTGGCAATCTGAAAGGTGGCATCTGTAGTAAAAGAATTAGCCAGCTTAAGAGCCTTAATTCTGTCTAAAATATCCTCTAAAGGAGTCTCAGTCTTAAAAGACTCTTCTAATGCATCAAACCAGAAGGCCGCCGCAGTGGTAACTGGTACAATTCAGGCCGTTGGTTGTAACAGGAAACCCTGATGAATAAACAGTTTCTTTAGAAGACCTCCAATTTCTTATCCATAGGGTCTTTGAAAGCACAACTGTCCTCAATAGGAATAGTTGTACACTTAGCCAGGGTTTGCCAAGAGTCCCGTACAGTGTCAGATATGGGATACATTTTCTTAAAATTAGGAGAAGGTGAGAACGAGATACCCGGTCTGTCCCATTCCCTCTTAATAATCTCCGAAATTCTCTTAGGAACCAGAAAGACATCAGTGTAAGCAGGTACCTCTAAGTATTTGTCCATCTTACACATTTGTGGCAATAAAAATTATTTTAATAAGCCCAAAAAATTCTAATAGTACTACCGGCTTGCTTAAGAGTGTAGAAAGCAATATAAAGCAATTTAACAGTTATAACAATTTTTTTTTATGTATTCAGGCCCTGTGGCGCCTACCTGCCCCCGGAATACACTGTTGCTACTTGAGAAGCTTTGAAGGCCCTTCGAATGGCAAAACAAGTTAGGCCCCACCGGAGCCCAGGACTTTGCTGTCTATGCAATCCGGATGGAACTGCGTGTCTGAGCGCGCAAAAAAAGGCCCCACCCCCCGTGGGCGTAACACTAGCCGTTACAGAGACCCGCATGGGTTGCAAACCCCAAACATGTCGATATCAATAAAACATGAAGCCATGTGCCCCTCTTACATAAATATGTCGTATTGTAAGGCCCTTCCAAAATCAAGCCTCACAGCCTGTCAAAAAAACTATATACCCTTAGGTCAGAAAAAATGTATGACAGTTTTAGCCAGCAACCGCATCTCCCAGCGTTCAGCCCATACCAAACTATTTAACACAAATGATATTAGACACATTTAGCAGTTAGTATAAAGGGAATTCCAGGTACACCATTACTATACATGTAGTGCATACTGATTTACCCTCCCCAGATAGGGAATAATGTCAGCCTGTTCTGATGCATCAAGTCTCCCCAGAAACAAATGACTGAACATACCTCAATGCTGCTTGTAGCATGACACGGTTCTCCACACTGAAGATATTTCTTTTACACTACCTTCAACTGCTCTGTGGGAACCAGCATAGATCTTAGATAACATTTGCTAAGATCATCAACATCAGGGCAGAAAATAAGATGTCTCCACTCCTATTGGGAAGTTATAGTCTGACGATTTCTCCCTGAGGAAAATAGTACTCACTGGCACCATTTTAAAATAAAAAAACTTCTTGATCGAAGAATCTAAAACTAACACCTCACTTTACCTCTTCCTATCACTAACACAGGCAAAGAGAATGACTGGGGGGAGGGGAAGGGAGGAGCTATATATACAGCTCTGCTGTGGTGCTCTTTGCCACTTTGTCAAGGTATATGTAAGGTTAATAAATATATATATATTTTAATCATATATTTTAAGGTTAATAAATATATATATTTAATCAGATATCTGACTGGTCAGTAGAAAATTATTCATTTCATTCAGAAAAACTGACTTCAATCATGTTTAGTTCTCCCCCACTCAGCATGTAAAGTTATTCTAAACACACAAGTGAGGACAATAGAGCATTTGGTTTAATTCAAATTTAACAACCATTTCAGGAGACCATATGTGTGACTGCCTGGAAATGTGAGATAAAATCTCTTACCCCTCACAAATGTTGCCTAAGAGTCTGACCTAGGTAAGACATTTTGTGAGAAAGTAACCCTGTACGTTTCAAATGCAAATAACCCCTGCTGTGTGGCTCTGACACTTAGATACACGTAATGCAGACACTACGTCTGGGGGGGGGGTATGCAAGCACTGAACCATGGAATAAAAAAAAAAAATGTATTCTCTATGTTTTCCAGAAATCTAATGAAAATTATAAGAGCAACTGAGTTAATGAGATATCTGGATGAATGAATATATGACAGTGTGTGATCTGCTGGATTTTTGTATGGTTTTGAACACTGCATAGAAATGAATGTGTATATATATATATATATATTTATTTTTTTTAAAGCATAAAATGTCTTAGCCTCTGTGTCTTTAAAGAATATAAATAGATATTTGTGGACCTAAAAAAAAAGAAAAGATTAATGACACTGTTTTTATTTCAGGTGGACCATGGGAAAATTCATGCAGGCAGAACTTGTTGGAGATATAGAACAGGCTGTATCTGTGTAAATGCATGTATAACAGATGTATAAATGCCATTAATTTCAAAATAATTAGCAGTATTGATTTGCTTAAATATAGTATAATACTAAAGGCACATGATATTTCATATAAAAATAATCAGAAAATTGATATGATGCTGCTCCATCTATAATTAATATTGTGAGAGATTAATACAAGAAATTATGGCAGTTATTACATATTTTTAAGAAATATTTTCTTTCACTGTTAGAAATGTTCAAATTAATCTGTGTGTATTGTCATGCTGCCCCCCGGTGCTGCGATGCGAGAACTACAGCCAGAAGGCTTTTTGGCTGTTTAAAAATGAAATTTCAAAGGGCCAATCCGAGACAAGGTTTCCGTTTGGGCGTTTCCAACCTCACCAGTGATTGAGAACTTATATAAGTTAATGCAAGAGAGAGAAACGGGACACACAGATTCTGCTGCTTAGCTTGTAACTGGTTACTGGGCGTGAAAATACCATTTTACTCTAGCAAAGCTGATCTGCCTTTTCTCATTGATTGCAAAATATACTTATTGGTATTCTGAGGTGAGATAATTCCTATTAAGGAATACTGAATATCGATTGGCGTTCATGGTAATGTATTAAGAGATTACTGTAGCAAATAAAGAGCAGTTTGGATTTTAAGCTACTATTTCATAGCCTGTGTATTGTTAAACATATATCTTTAATGCTAAATTGTTTTATCTGTGCAAAACATAGAACATATATATATATATATCTTAGAATTGATTTTAATTATAAGTAACTGTTTACAGTAAAAATATATGTATTTTTTTAGTATCCTAATTAGAATTGTGTTAGAGCAAAGCGTGGGTAAATAGCTGAGTATTTTACTTAAAATCCCATTGTGTTAATTGAATGAAAGGCTATTTGTAAATTAGGTTGGTTTTAATGGTAAACTTGTATGAGTTTTGTAAGAAGTATAGCATATTTTAATAGTCTTTTTAAACATATACAGGGAGTGCAGAATTATTAGGCAAGTTGTATTTTTGAGGATTAATTTTATTATTGAACAACAACCATGTTCTCAATGAACCCAAAAAACTCATTAATATCAAAGCTGAATAGTTTTGGAAGTAGTTTTTAGTTTGTTTTTAGTTATAGCTATTTTAGGGGGATATCTGTGTGTGCAGGTGACTATTACTGTGCATAATTATTAGGCAACTTAACAAAAAACAAATATATACCCATTTCAATTATTTATTTTTTCCAGTGAAACCAATATAACATCTCAACATTCACAAATATACATTTCTGACATTCAAAAACAAAACAAAAACAAATCAGTGACCAATATAGCCACCTTTCTTTGCAAGGACACTCAAAAGCCTGCCATCCATGGATTCTGTCAGTGTTTTGATCTGTTCACCATCAACATTGCGTGCAGCAGCAACCACAGCCTCCCAGACACTGTTCAGAGAGGTGTACTGTTTTCCCTCCTTGTAAATCTCACATTTGATGATGGACCACAGGTTCTCAATGGGGTTCAGATCAGGTGAACAAGGAGGCCATGTCATTAGATTTTCTTCTTTTATACCCTTTCTTGCCAGCCATGCTGTGGAGTACTTGGACGCGTGTGATGGAGCATTGTCCTGCATGAAAATCATGTTTTTCTTGAAGGATGCAGACTTCTTCCTGTACCACTGCTTGAAGAAGGTGTCTTCCAGAAACTGGCAGTAGGACTGGGAGTTGAGCTTGACTCCATCCTCAACCCGAAAAGGCCCCACAAGCTCATCTTTGATAATACCAGCCCAAACCAGTACTCCACCTTGCTGGCATCTGAGTCGGACTGGAGCTCTCTGCCCATTACCAATCCAGCCACGGGCCCATCCATCTGGCCCATCAAGACTCACTCTCATTTCATCAGTCCATAAAACCTTAGAAAAATCAGTCTTGAGATATTTCTTGGCCCAGTCTTGACGTTTCAGCTTGTGTGTCTTGTTCAGTGGTGGTCGTCTTTCAGCCTTTCTTACCTTGGCCATGTCTCTGAGTATTGCACACCTTGTGCTTTTGGGCACTCCAGTGATGTTGCAGCTCTGAAATATGGCCAAACTGGTGGCAAGTGGCATCTTGGCAGCTGCACGCTTGACTTTTCTCAGTTCATGGGCAGTTATTTTGCGCCTTAGTTTTTCCACACGCTTCTTGCGACCCTGTTGACTATTTTGAATGAAACACTTGATTGTTCGATGATCACGCTTCAGAAGCTTTGCAATTTTAAGAGTGCTGCATCCCTCTGCAAGATATCTCACTATTTTTTACTTTTCTGAGCCTGTCAAGTCCTTCTTTTGACCCATTTTGCCAAAGGAAAGGAAGTTGCCTAATAATTATGCACACCTGATATAGGGTGTTGATGTCATTAGACCACACCCCTTCTCATTACAGAGATGCACATCACCTAATATGCTTAATTGGTAGTAGGCTTTCGAGCCTATACAGCTTGGAGTAAGACAACATGCATAAAGAGGATGATGTGGTCAAAATACTCATTTGCCTAATAATTCTGCACTCCCTGTATAATATTGTGTCATATTCTGGTATTACAAATATATTCCAATATGCTCATAGATATTAACTAATAAAAAGAATTCAGATATTTATATTAATTGTATTGTCTTAGTAGATGCATATTGATTGAGGGTTTATTTTAAAGGATAATTATTTAAATATATTGTGTTATAACCCTGCCATAGACTGATATATTATTTGGAGAGCACTACTGAAGATTTTCATAGAAATACTGACATATTATTTGGAGAGCACTACTGAGATTTTTATAAATATACTGACAACTTCCTGCTAGCAGGAGGTTTAATCCCACAAGTAAGGATGAAATCCGTGGACTCGTCATATCTTGTAAAAGAAAACCCAGAAGCTATATGTTCATATTTAAATAAAGAATTGCTGCTCATCCACAGACACCTAATGCACACACAAATCACCTAGACATCTACAATCAAACAGAAACAGACACCCACAGACATCAACTGCTTCTCTGTAACTGTCTTCCTTCCTCCATGGTTAGTTCACACCAGAGAATATTCACTTGCACAGCCTTCCTGTACATATATGGTGGAAGGTTTTTCTGAACAACACTGTGGTGGCCATCTTGAAAATCCTGCCACCAAAAACCCTTTATACATTACCCCTTATACTGTAAGCCCAGACATGGTGCAGATGGAGCATGGGGGGTTGGGTTTACTAAGTGGCTGTAACATTTGGTTTCCATAGGTTGTTAAATTTTGCTTTCCAGTTCACCCAAACAAGTTCGAAGAGGTCTGATTTATTAAGTGAATAGAAGATACTCTTTTCCATGGTGTAGATATATGCCATGGAGTTGAGGATCTTAGACCCATTGGGTGTTGAAGTGTCTTTCCAGGACTTGGCTATAGCAGATTTGACTGTGGTAAAGAGATAGAAACATAGGAAGGAATGATGTTTAGGGAGAGTATGGGTTCCTATGTGGAGTAGGGCAAGGGCTGGTATTTTAGGTAGGGAAAAACCCATTTTAGATAGAACAAGGAAGCAAGTGTTCCATATTGGTCTTATTTTGGGACAATCCCACCAGATATGCATGGTGTCTCCAATATGTCCGCAGTTACTCTTAGAAGGGTGGCGTTGTCGTACATTTTGGCGAGGCGTGTAGGGATATAGTACCAGTGTGTTAATATTTTGTGATATGTTTCCATTAAAAGTAATGCAGTGTATCGCTTTTTTGATCAATGTTAGGGTATACTGTCATATACTGTCATGTTTGAGGGGGGATAGTGGTGTCTAAGTAGGTCTCCCATCTTTGCAGGGGGGATAAGTTATCTGTCTGATTTGTGTTTCCCATCAAGCTGTAGTGTGTTGAAAGAGGTTTACAAAGTATTTTGCTGCGCTTCCAAGTGGTTTCCCAAACAGTGGGAAGGCGAGATAATTCTGAAACCCCAACTGGTTAAGAAGCTCTTTAATCTAAAATACTCAAAGGTCATGTAGTGTGGAATGGCGGTATCTGTGCAAAAGCGGGCTTATATACAAGGTCTGAGACAGTATGGACCCCAAGTTGGGCCCATTTATAAGTATGCATTTCTAGAAGCCCTGTTAATAGGCCTGCTAGTGAAGTGTGTTTGACTGATGTTGTCCCATACCGAGAAACACTCCTGGACTATTGTGTTGGTGATGTTGAGTGTTCTGGGGGGGGGGTCCAGATCAGGTCTTGTAGGTGTATATGGTGAGGTAAGGCTGCTTTTTTATTGGTTTTCCATTTACTTAGAGAGTTAAGTGCTCCTCATTAAGATATATGGTTGAGCAGGGCTCCTTCGTAGTATCTCACTACAGAGGGGGAGGCTAATCCTCCACTCTATATAGGAGTTTGCAAGATTTTGTGTTCGACTCTAGGGGGTTTATTTCACCAGATGTACTTTGTGAACTCAATTTGGAATTGCAAAAGCAAATATTTTGGTATTCGAACTGGGAGACATCTGAAAAGATAAGTAAGTTTGGGTAGGAATGACATTTTCAGGGCGGTTATACGATCTATCCAAGATATGGAGTCGTAATTCCACTTACTTTTCAGATCTCGCAGTTCTGTCAATAATGGGAGGAAATTATCTATGACTAGCTGGGGTATGCTGTCAGAAAGCTGTATGCCGAGATGTGTAATATTTGAGTCTGCCCAAGTAACTTTATAATTGGAGTATAATGTCTGTAATTGGTCTTGGGGAATGTTTTTTGTGTATATCTCTGTCTTGGCCAGGTTTAATTTATAAAAGGATAATTCCCCAAAAGACTTAAAGATGGCTATAAGCATGGGAATTATATTTATTGGGTTTGTCGAAAACACTGTCACGTCATCCACGAAAAGGGGGACCTTATGGTTTGTGCCAAATAAAGTAATTACATTTATTTGTTTATCATTTCTGATTTGTTCTGCTAGGGGTTCGATTGCTAGGGCAAATAAGAGGGGTGAGAGGGGGCAGCCTTGTCGGGTGCCGTTACTGATCGAAAAAGGGGAAGAGTGATATCTCAGTCCTTTAACCAGTACTATGGGTGAGGAGTATAAGGCTTGGATAGCTGTTAAGATTTCTGTAGGCAAACCAAAGACCCTAAGGACTTCCCATAAGTAGCTCAATCTCACCTGGTCAAAGGCCTTCTTGGCATCTAAGGAGATGACCGAGAAGGGTTTGCCTAATTTGGTGGATTCAAGAAATTTATTGAGAAGGCACCTCGTATTATCTGGGCCTTTTTTGTGGGGTATGAAGCTCACTTGGTCAAGATAAATGAGGTGAGGAAGTAATTTGGATATGCGGTTAGCTAGTAATTTGGCATAGATTTTTACGTCTACATTTATGAGAGATATGGGTCTGTAATTGGAGCACAAAAATTGGTCTTTTAGTGGCTTGGGGATAGTAACTATTGTGGCTTTGAGGCATTCCCTATTGAAGGTACCCACTTCTCTAGTGAAATTAAAGAGTCTGAGGAGGATCGGGGATAATTTATGTACAGTATGTAAGTTTTATAAAAATGTGCTGGATAGCCATCTGGACCTGGCGATTTGAAAGGTTTTAGATCCTTGATAATTTGTTTGACTTCACGTAGAGTGAAGGGATCCATGAGAGAATATCATTGTTTCTCCTTGAGGGCTGGCAGATTAAGGGATTTTAAATATGCATGAATATCTGGGGGAGAGGTGACATTTAATTTTTCTGTTCATTCAATGTTGTATAGGGATGAGTAATAGTTAGCAAAGCCTTGACCAATTTGCAAAGGGAGCTTAAGTAGTTGGGTGTTGTGTCGAAGCTGGTATATGCGTGTAGTGCCCGAACGACATTTCAGTTTATTTGCTAAAAGGGTGTCAGCTTTATTGCCTTTATGATAGAAGAGTTGTTTTAGTTTAATTAGATGTGGTGTAACGTATGTGGTGTCTGAGTTCCTTGAGTTGGTCTGTAATCTGAAGTGATGGGGTAGCTCGATTTAGGGTTTCTAAGGTCCATATTTTAAGGTGGGCTAGGGACAAGCCAGCCTGCTTTTTAAGGAAGGCTTGTCTCCTAATGAGGCAACCTCGGATTGTGGCCTTTGCAGCACCCCAAAGCGAGTCATCGCGAACGGAACCATTGTCATTTGTTTGTATAAAGAAGTTAATGTCCTTTCATAGTTCTTAATGAAAGGGGACATTCGAGATTATGTGATGGGCGAGACGCCATGGTTTGGTGCGGTAATTGTATACAGAAAGAAAGTCAGTTGTTACCAAATCGTAGTCTGACCAGGTGCATAATGCAATTGTGGAGTGTTTACCTAAGTCTAGAGTTTCTGCAGAAGATGTAGTCAATTCTGGAATAAGCCTGGTGAGGATGGGAGAAATGAGTGTAATCGTTATCTCTTGGGTGAAGGGACCTCCAAATATCGTAGTATCCTGAATGGGACATGATATTCTTAAAACTGGATGAAAGGTGTTCAGCTTTTGGACTGGGTTTAGTGGGGTTCTTGGGTTTCCTATCTAATTTGGCGTCCCATGTCATGTTGAAATTCCCTGCAAGGATGACCCTGCCTGATTTAACGTTGTCTACTGAGTTTAGAATTTTTTACAGTGACTTGGGCTGATGGGTATTAGGGAGGTAAATTGACACCAGGGTGTAGGTCACATGGTTTAACTTGCAAATTACTATCAGGAATCTGGCTTGGAGATCTTTGATAACCTGTATTTGCACATAAGCTTTCCTTTAATGTACTAAAATGGCTGTGCCTCTGGCCTTCTTAGTGAATGGGGCGTATTCTAATACTGTGTAGTCTTTAGAAAAAAGCTGTGGGGATTTGTCAGTCATCCAATGGGTCTCTTGTAGGAAGGCTACATCAGGGTTGTGGAACTTGAGTTCTTAAGAGTAGGCTTCGTTTGTGTGGTGAGTTAAGGCCTCTTGTATTGTGGGTTATCAGTTTAAGGGTGGTCATATAGTCTTTAGAGCAAAAAGTGTATATGCAAGGAGCTAGGTTAATGTTACTGAGTCTGAATAAGAGAAGGGGGAGTAGGTAGGAAGAGGTGAAAGGTATTATTCTAAAAGATGTATAAGTTGGGGGTTGTTGTCAGTTACGGTGGAAATAGTCCACCACAGTCGAGCCCTAATGGGGAGGGACAGTTATTGCGGCAATATAAGGAGAAAAGAAGAAGGGGTATGGGCAAACAATGTCAAACCCTCTCCTGAACAATAATATTATTAACTTAGTGCCTAAATAACATTATGAAACATTAAAGATTAGTGCAAACCGTAGAATAAAAAAGTGTCTAATGCAAAAAGGCAACTGTATTCAATAAAGACACCCTAAGGTACTTATGATGGAAAATACATTCTACTGAGAGCCTTCACTTGAGAGGCTTGTTAGAGTTAAAGTTCAGGCAATTAGAATGTCTTTGGTCTTTTTATTCTTTGTTCTCGGATAGACCATTCAGGTGCTGAGTCTAGAATCTTCGGGCTTGTTGTTGACTGTGGACCAGTTGAATCATTCTGGAGGCCCCAAGAGGTGAGAAGGGCTAGACCTGGGTGGGGAGTAGAAACGGTAAAGGTTTCGTTGTCCTTTGTAATAATGAGCTTAGTGGGGAATCCCCATCTGTATTTAATGTCGGATTTTCGCAGGGTGGAAGTGACAGGTTGGTATGTTTTGAGATGTTGGATAGTGTGAACAGATAGGTCCGGAAGGAGATGTATATCTTTAAATCTCTCCGGGAGAGATGGCTTCTTAAAAGCCGTTTGCATCAACTTGTCATTGTAGACAAAGCTGTGGAAACAGACTTTTACGTCCCTCGGTTTGTCTTGGGAAATAGTCCTTGACCTTAATGCTCAATGAGCCCTTTCCATGGTGTTTACTACATCGTCTGGTGTGCCCACTGGTTCTGTATGGAAGGCTCGAAGGAAGTCTTGAAGCTCGGTGGCTGCTACACTTTCTGGGATACCTCTGAATCTTATGTTGTTCCTGCTGGCTCTGTCCTTAACGTCTGCCAATTTAAACTCCAGCTGCGTGAGCTGTTCGGCTAGATTTTTCAAAGTATGAGAGTAAATTTGTCTGGTCTACCGCCATGTCATCCTGCTTGTGCTCTAAAGCATCCACCCTTTCTCCAATGTCAGATATATATTTTCTTAACTCAGTGGAGTTACGCTGGATCTCTTGGGTGATGGATTTAATTTCCACGGCTAGCATTTTTTTGAAGGGTGGACTTTGTTATGTAGTGTTGAGAGGGAGCAGACAAGTGTATACTTTATTATTATCTTATTATCTTTGGTGGGTTGTGTGAAATGGTCGTAAACTTTTTTTTTTATATTTGTTGGGGTCTTTGTGTGCCTTCTCGAGGTATGAGGCATTTTTAAGTAAAAGAACAGTCCCAGTTTTTCTGTTGCAAGTAAATAGTAATATCAGCGTGGTCTCTCAGTGCAGGCAAACCACAGTTTAGTTCATATCTAGTTTAATGCTATCATGGAGCAGAGCTTGGTGGCGTCGCCTCAGCACCTCTAAGCATTATTAGGCTAGGTCAATATTTGGGTGATGAAAATAGTTTCCCAAGTATCTAAAGAAGAGGGTTAGTATTAAAGGTGTGGAAAGCAAGTTTTTTTAGGATATTAAGAAGGTAAAACTGGTTCCTATATCAAAGGGGAGGGTGGGATTACAGTGTATGACCCACTAGGTTCTGGGTTCGCCCTCCTAGTGCACATATTTTAGTTACTTGGCCAAAAATTGCACAGGACAAAATTTTTGTTAACACTGCGCAAACAAATTACAGGGAACATTGATTACAACATTCAATCATATCCAAAATAAAAACAAAAATACAACTAATTGTGTATATATGTATGTTTTATATATACTTTATAGGCTATTTATTTCAAAATGAATATTTGGACATCTATTTAAACAGAAAAAACAAAATTTTGGTTACCTGATAAATTTATTTATTTCCGGATATGGTGAGTCCACGGCTTGAGTAATTACTGTTGGGAATATCACTCCTGGCCAGCAGGAGGAGGCAAAGAGCACCACAGCCAAACTGCTAAGTGTCACTCCCTTACCCACAACCCCCAGTCATTCGACTGAAGGGAAATGGAGAAAAAGGAGTAACACAAGGTGTAGAAGTGCCTGAGGTTATAGTCAAAAGAACAACTGTCTTAAAATAAAGGGTGGGGCCGTGAACTCACCATATCCAGAAATAAATAAATTCATCAGGTAAGCATAAATTTTGTTTTTCTTTCCTAAGATATGGTGAGTCTACGGCTTGAGTAATTACTGTTCGGAAACAATACCCAAGCTAGAGGAAACAGATAAATAGGGAGGGGCAAGACAGGCAGTCCTAAAGAGAAGGCACCACCGCTTGAAGAACCTTTCTCCCAAAAGAGGCCTCAGCCGAGGCAAAAATATAAAATTTCTACAATTTGGAAAAAGTATGTAGAGAAGACCAAATTCCAGCCTTGCAAATTTGTTCCAAAGAAGCTTCATTTTTGAAACCCCTTGTGGCCATAATTCTCTCAGGAGGCTGCTGTCCAGCAGTCTCATAAGCCAAACGAATTATACTTCGTAACCAAAAAGAAAGAATAGTAGTAGTAGCTTTCTGACCTTTACGTTTCCCAGAGAAACAGACAAAGAGGGCAGAGGACTGGTGAAAATCCTTAGTCGCCTGTAAGTAGAATTTAAGAGCACGTACAACATCCAAATTGTGTAACAAACGTTCTTTGGAAGAAGGATTAGGAAATAGAGAGGGAACAGCAATTTCCTGATTGATATTTCTATTAGAAACAACCTTAGGAAGGAAACCTAACTTAGTACAAAGAACTGCCTTATCAACATGAAAAATAAGATGAGGGGAATCACACTGCAGAGCTGAGAGTTTCGAGACTCTTTGAGCAGAAGAGATAGCAACAAGAAATAAAACCTTCCAAGATAACAACTTCATGTCTATGGAATGAAACGGCTTAAACGGAGCCAGCTGTAAAAATGTAAGAACAAGTTTAAGACTCCAAGGAGGAACAATAGACCTAAAGACAGGCCTGATTTTGACCAAGGCCTGACAAAAAGATTGCACATCTGGCACATCCGCCAAATGTTTATATTGTAAAACCGATAAAGCAGAAATCTGACCCTTCAGGGTACTGACTGACAATCCCTTTTCCAGGCCTTCCTGAAGAAAAGATAAAATTCTAGGAATTCTAATTCTACTCCAAGAGTAGCCCTTGGATTCACACCAATAAAGATATTTACACCATATCTTATGGTAAATCTTTCTAGTAACAGGCTTGTAAGCCTGAATCATGGTCTCAATGACCGACTCAGAAAAACCACGCTTAGACAGAATTAAGCGTTCAATCTCCAAGCATTCCGCTTCAGAGAAACGAGATTTGGATGAAGGAAGGGACCCTGAATCAGGAGGTCCTTCCTCAAAGGTAGTCTCCAAGGTGAGAGAGATGACATCTCCACTAGGTCTGCAAACCAGATCCTGCGAGGCCACGCAGGGGCTATTAGAATCACAGACGCCCTGTCCTGTTTGATACGAGCAATGACTTGTGGAAGGAGGGCAAATGGAGGAAACAGGTATGCCAACCTGAAAACCCAAGGAACCGCCAGAGCATCTCTGACCTTGCGGATCTCTTGACCTTGAACCGTACCTTGGAAGCTTGGCCTTCTGACGGGACACCATCAGATCTAACTCCGGCAACCCCCATTTGAGGACTAAGCTGGAAAACACCTCTGGATGGAGTTCCCTCTCCCCGGGATGAAAAGTCTGGCTGCTCAGAAAATCTGCTTCCCAGTTTGTCTACTCCTGGAATGTGGATAGACAGCAATTCTGGGTCTCTGCCCACTGAAGAACCTGAGTAACCTCATTTATGGCTAAGGAACTCAGAGTTCCTCCCTGGTGATTAATGTAAGCCACAGAGGTTATGTTGTCTGACTGGAACCTGATAAACTGGGCTGAGGACAACTGAGGCCAAGCCAAAAGAGCATTGTAAATCGCCCTCAACTCTAAGATGTTGATGAGAAGAGTAGACTCCTCCCGAGTGCAAAGACCCTGAGCTTTTAACGAGTTCCAGACTGCTCCCCAGCCCAACAGGCTGGCGTCCGTGGTCACAATCACTCAGGAAAGTCTCCGAAAGCATGTGCCTTGAGACAGATGTTCCTGAAAAATCCACCCAGGAAGAGAGAGTCCCTTGATGACTGATCTAACTCTATTCTCTAAAATAGATATGCATGGTTGCTATTCCATTGTCTGAGCATGCAAAATTGGAGAGCTCTCAAATGGAATTGAGCAAAAGGAATGGTGTCCATGAAAGCCACCATCAGACTGATTACCTCCATACATTGAGACACTGAAGGATGAGCAGTAGCCTGAAGAGAGAGGCAAGAGGAAATTATTTTGTTTTTCCTGACTTCTGTCAGAAAAATCTTCATCAATAGAGAATCTATTATGGTCCTTAAGAACACTACAACAAATGAAAACAAATGAAAAGTCAGGAGCACCGGTAGATGAAAAGAGTAGCTTTTATTCTCTCATAAACAGCTACAAAATAAAAGTTCCAATGCTTGCTTCATATGGTAAAAATTCTGTATGCTCAGAAATTTATGGGCTTGACAGCAGCTGGTTGGTGAGTTGGAGAAAGGAAAAGACAGCTGACATGTTTCGGCTTTGCAGCCGTACTCTTAGCTGATAAAAGATTAAAACCAAGCGCCCTTTTTCTAGGGCGTATCTTTCTCCAATTGGCCAAACAGTAAACCAATCAAGAATTACTTTAACTCATGAATGAATCAATGAATAAATGAATCAATAAACGAAGTACAGGCACATATCTTTTAACATTTGCATACACTGTTACTTGCTACTAATCTCAAAAAAGTATACTCTACTACATAATCTCGGAAAACATTACCCTATTCAGAAATACCATGTCTTTTTAACTTTGTCTAGACATTGTATGCTACAGATTTCAATAATAATTTAGTTTATATTTGGAATCGTAGGGAACGTTTTATTAGAAGGAGAGACTATAACTCCAGAAGGGGATCTGGCAATAGGAGAGGTAATAGGCAGAGACAAAGAGGCAGGGGTAGAAGAGGTCAGCATAGACAATGAAACTGACTCACAGGGTGAGAGCTCGGGCTCAGGAGGGGAGGATACTGATACAGGTTATACACCCTATCCCCTCAGTACTAACACATCACAGTCTACAACACAAACAGTTAGGCCCAAAGAAGACAGTACACCCAAGGCACCCAATGCGAGACCATACGCTTACTCCAAATATAATTTAAACAAACCAGAGGTAGCCACAGATAACAGTTTCAATACTGTCGATAGCATAGAAAAAGCACAGGTTAACCAGGTTTTTTCGCTGGCCCCTCCAAGAGGAGACGTGGAGGGGCGAGATATAAAAGATACTCCAAAGGGAAGATACACACGAAGGAAGAAGTAAATGATTTAAAGATCATGAGTATTATCAACTTATCCACATATGTATTGAATAAAACTGAAATAAAAGTTCTGGAACTGGGTCTGGGATTTGTTCCCACAGTCAGTTTCAATCTTTTCAATACACTGTTAGACGTAAATAAACTTGTGAGAAAGCTGACCCTTCATAAGCACTTTCAAAAATCCAAATCACATAGGGATTCTACAACTAATGACTTGGGTCATTCGTCAACAGGGGTTTCAATACAAGAGGACATATTGTTTCGGAGAACAGTGTGATGTTAGGACTCTGTTAACATTGATGGATGAAGAAGAGTCTAATACAAATGAAACACACGCTCTTCTGCCGCTCTTCTGCCCAAATTCAAGAAGCCCTCAAAATTCTACCCTGTCCAGGACAGAGGTTCCGTAATTGAAAAATTTCACTCAAGAGTGGAAAAGGATCTCACCGATTTATATTATCGTGAGAGGCTTTACAAGCAAAATATCACAGTGACAGAAAGACAGGCATTACAAAAACTGAGTGAGAATCCCAATTTGGTGATTCGCTCAGCAGACAAGGGGGGGTCTGTAGTTATCCTTGACAGAGACGATTTTGTCAAGGAGGCAAACAGGCAACTCTCTAATACTAAGGAATACAGGGTATTGAACTCGGATCCTACAAAGGATTTTCAGAGGCAGCTCAGGGATCTAATTGATGATGGTCTCGAATTGGGACTATTAGATAAAGATACAGGTGAATATCTATTTGTGAGCCACCCTAGAATGCCCATTTTTAACCACCTGCCAAAGGTGCACAAGTCACTCCTGGATGTTAGAGGCAGGCCCATTGTCAGTGGCATTGGGTCTCTCTTTGAGCCTCTATCGGAGTGGCTTGATGCACTTTTACAGCCAATGATTAGACGTTTATCGAGTTATGTTTTAGACACCAAACATGTCTTGAACCTGGTGTCAGATATCACTTGGCAGGAAGGTTACAGGTGGGTCACCGTCGACGTGAAATCTCTCTACTCTTCTATCCCCCAGGAGATGGGGCTAGAAGCGGTTGACTACTATATGAGAAAATACTATGGTAATAACTCCACATTATGTGATTATGTGCATAGAGTTACACTTTTTCTCTTAACACATAATTTCTTTGAGTTCAATGGTAGTCACTTTCTCCAAATGTGTGGCACGGCCATGGGGGCCAAATTTGCCCCCTCCTACGCCAACCTATTTATGGGTTGGTGGGAGGAATGCCACATATTTGGAGAAGAAAACCCCTTTAAAGACAATATTGTCTTTTTCAGGAGATTCATTGACGATCTCCTGTTTGTGTGGAGAGGTAGCACAACAGGGGTTGATGCCTTTGTTGATTACTTAAACAGTAATGACAAGGGGATTGAATTCACCTTTGAAAGTGACAGTTGTAACATCAATTATCTTGATGTCACCCTTATAGGTAAAATAGGTGAGAAAATAACTTCAACTATCTATAGAAAGCCAATAACAGGGAACACCTTACTTCATGCGAAAAGCTGCCATCCCCAACATGTATTTGGTGCAGTAGCAAAGGGACAGTACATAAGGGTCAAGAGAAACTGCAGTGACCATGTTCATTATGTGAGGGAGAGTAATGATTTAACACGGAGGCTCAAAGACAGAGGCTATGAGCATAAAACAAAAAAGCCAGGAATATGGCAGATGGATTAGAAAGGAAAGAGCTTTTACTACCTAAGGACAAAACTACTGGTCCAATCAAAAAACAGCTTGACAAAGGCCCACTCTTCATCACAGACTATTCTATGGAATATGGTGAAGTCTGTGGAATCATCAAGAAGCATTTTAACATGCTTTCTGCTGATGATGATCTAATGGATATTGCTAAAACAGGCTGTCATTTTGCCTACAAAAGGAATATGACGATTGGCAATAGGTTAGCCCCAACGAAACTTAAGACTACACAGCAAGGAGGCTCAGCCTGGCTGACAGTGAAGGGAATGCATAGATGTAATTTCAGGGACTGTGTGGCCTGTGAAAAGGTAATTTGTGGAGACACTTTTCAGTCCACCACTACAGGCCAGTCCTTTGAAATTAAAACTTGCATCACATGTAGATCAAAGTATGTGATCTATTTAATCACTTGCATAATTTGTAAGATTCAATATGTGGGTCTTACGACGAGAGAGATAAGATCACGCATTAGGGAACATCTTTCAACAATTAGGATTGGCAGATCAACTACCCCACTGGTACAACACTTCGCACAAAAACATGACAAAGGTACTGATAGCTTCAGATGGACGGCTATAGAAAGAATTTTAGTTCCATCAAGAGGGGGCGACAGAGAGGTACTTTTGGGTAGACAGGAGGTGTTCTGGATCTTCAAATTGAGGACCAGAACACCTTCTGGATTAAACTCCTCCTATGACTTGATCAATTACTGGCATTAAGGTGGTTTTATTTTAGATTTAAATTTTAAATTCTAAATTTAAAATCCATACCACAAACTATTCCTCAGCTAATCACAGTATCCTTTCTTGTATCACATATGTGATTTTACGTCATAACGTTTTTTGACTAATGCACAAAGAAGTTTGATGCATTTAAATATGCACCTTTACATTTGATTAAATTGACAACATGTAGAGGTAATGATTTATATCAAGTATCTCTCTTTGCTACAAAGGTATCCTGAATGGCCAATTACACTTCAGGATCTAAACAGTAAGGGTATTATCTAAATAGTTATAACAAGTCAGAGGCAGAAATTGCAAAAGCACTGGTAGCATACAATGTCTAGACAAAGTTAAAAAGACATGGTATTTCTGAATAGGGTAATGTTTTCCGAGATTATGTAGTAGAGTATACTTTTTTGAGATTAGTAGCAAGTAACAGTGTATGCAAATGTTAAAAGATATGTGCCTGTACTTCGTTTATTGATTCATTTATTCATTGATTCATTCATGAGTTAAAGTAATTCTTGATTGGTTTACTGTTTGGCCAATTGGAGAAAGGTACGCCCTAGAAAAAGGGCGCTTGGTTTTAATCTTTTATCAGCTAAGAGTACGGCTGCAAAGCCGAAACATGTCAGCTGTCTTTTTCTTTCTCCAACTCACCAACCAGCTGCTGTCAAGCCCATAAATTTCTGAGCATACAGAATTTTTACCATATGAAGCAAGCATTGGAACTTTTATTTTGTAGCTGTTTATGAGAGAATAAAAGCTACTCTTTTCATCTACCGGTGCTCCTGACTTTTCATTTGTTGCAGCATTTTCAGGATTCCCCACAGTGAGCACAGACGCAGACACCAATAGGGTTGAGTGTCTCCTCCCTTCTTCACTCCGGATTGGTCCTACATCGAGCAGGGCAGGCACAACCAAGTTACTCCAATCACTGGTGAGCAACTGCATGCGTCTGAGGAGGGTGTGTTTGTTACGCTGAAACCTGGAGACCCTGGATACCGTCTGATCGGAGGAGGTCTCTGGGAAGAAGGAAGTTGATCCGGACACCAGTCTGACAACAAGGCACTACAGTCGCACCCGTGGACCGGACGCGGTAAGACAGACTCCAACTATATTGTTTGATGTTTCATTTATGTGCACTGCCCTGAGGACCGGGACTGTTTGATTGTTTATTCAGGACCGAACATTGTTTACACCAGCATTACCGTATGCCTTCTGTGTAGTTTTCCTCCATGACTGTTTTCCTTAAGAACACTACTCTTGTAGCAGGGGGAAGGGAGCTTTTTTCCAGATTCACATTCCATTCGTGGGAACAAAGAAAAGACAACATATCCCTGTGTGAGATTTTGCTTGTTGAAAAGATGGTACCTGAACCAATATGTCGTCCAGGTAGGGTGCCACAGAAAGTCCACAAGAACGGATCACTGCCAAAAGGGCCCCAAGAACCTTTGAAAAAATTCTGGGAGCCGTGGCTAGACCAAATGGAAGGGCCACGAACTGGAAATGTTTGTCCAGAACGTCAAATATCAGGAATCTGTGATGGTTCCTGTGAATAGGAACATGAAGATACACATCCTTTAGGTCTATGGTTGTCATGAACTGACCCTCCTGTACTAAAAGAAGAATGGAGTGCATAGTCTCCATCTTGCAGGATGGAACTTTGAGAAACTTGTTTAGACACTTCAAGTCTAGAATGGGATGGAAAATTCCCTCTTTTTTGGGAACCACAAATAGGTTGGAGTAGAACCCGAGACCCTGTTCCTGCACTGGAACTGGAACTATCACTCCCAGGGAGGAAAGGTGTTGTATACATTTCAAGAACACCTCTCTCTTTATCTGGTCTGTAGATAATCTTAAAAGATGGAATCTGCCTCTGGGAGGAAAAAAGTCTTGAATTACAATTTGTAACCCTGGGATACTATGTCCACAGTCCAGAGATCTGGGACATCTCGTATCCAGGCTTGAGAGAACCGAGAAAGCAAACCATTCATGCTGATTTGGAATCAGCTTCGGGTTTCTTTGATTGTTTCCCCTTATTCCAATACTGATTGGGTTTCCAAGACGACTTGGATTGTTCCTGCATGGAAGAAGAAGGGGAAGGCTTTCCTCTGAAGTTACGAAAGGAATGAAAATTACTCTGACGTCCTTTAGGCCTATTCTTCTTATCTTGAGTTAGAAAATACCCTTTTCCACCTGTAATATCAGATATAATTTCTGCCAAACTGGGTCCAAACAAGGTTTTTGCCAGAAGCTTGACTTTAGAGGAAACATCTGCAGACCAGGATTTCAACCATAACGCCCTGCAGGCTAGGATAGCGAAACTAGAAGTTTTAGCTCCTAGTCCAACAACCAGTAAAATGGCATCTGCAATAAAGGAATTGGCCAATTTAGGAGCTTTAATCCTATCTTGAATTTCATCCAAGGAAGTCTCTACTTGAAGAGAATCAGACAAGGCATCGAACCAATAAGATGCCGCACTAGTCACAGTGGCAATACACATTGCCTTCATGAACCTAAATCTTTTTCAAATACGCCTCCAGTTTCTTGTCCATCGGATCCTTAAAAGAGCAGCTATCCTCAATAGGAATAGTGGTTCTCTTAGCCAGAGTGGAAATGGCCCCTTCAACTTTGGGTACAGTATACCAAGGGTCTTTAATGGAGTCCTCGACAGGAAACATTTTCTTAAAAATGGGAGATAGGGAAAAAGAAACCCCTGGTTTCTCCTATTCCTGTGAGATAATCTCCCTAGCACTGTCCGGCACAGGTAAAAACCTCCGAAGTGGAAGGTTCATCAAATAAACTATTAAGTTTACTAGATTTCTTAGGAGTGACAACGACAGGGGTATTAGAGTCATCTAAAGTAGCTAAAACCTCCTTTAACAATACATAAAGGTGTTCAAGCTTATATATATATATATAAGATGGCTGCATCCTAGAAGGGCTCCCATCTCCCACACAGACTAAATGCTCTAATTTGCCGGCATAACCCCTCTCCTTCCCCTCCCATGTATAAATTAATAAGCGGGGACATAATAGAAACTTTCCCTGAGTGAATCAGACCTGCTTCACAGCATCTACCGCCAAACTCCAGTCTGAGGCCTCTACACATGCAGCTGGCGCATCAACTATACCTCCAGCAACGGGCCAGCCAGACCCGACGGAAAGCCTGTCACTTGTGTGCCGTATTGGACCCCTGCAACCTCGCATCACATTGGCTCTACAGTCAAGAGGTGAGATTAATAGACTGTAACACCAGACCTATCACAACCGCGCCATCACACACATTAAAGGGGACACTGCCGGAGGCCACAAACAAGGGTAGTTTCAGCTGCACTATAAGACCACTCTGATTTGGGCCTATTTCTCCCATCGGGGAGCAGGTAGTAGCGAAGTGCACTGACGATATTTGCTCTGCTAAAGCACGCCACAGTTTAGCGAAGTGTTAACATCACAGCCTGGCCTTACACCTGGAAATACAAATAAAGGGGCACTAAATATGACAGCTCCTATATCTGCAGAAACCACCATATAAATCACAGTGAAATCACTATATGGAGATCAGCCATTGGGGTTTAAGCCTCCTTTTTAATTTTATGGTACAGCCTCAGGAAGGGCTAATCATAACCTCCTGCATACAATAAGAGCACTTCACAACCCAATTAGAATACTCCAGTAGCTATGCTTGCTCTCCTTCCCATTGCACAGACCTAAAGCCACCACTGGACTATCCTGGAACTTATACTCTCACTGTGGGGCACGGAGAGTCTTTTTATAGCACACCCAAACAGACCATCTGTTTAAGAAGGTAATGCCTTGTAAGCGACAGGCAAAAGGTGACAAAACCCCCACCTCAAAACCTCTCAGCCAGTATCTGAAACCTAAGGAACCATTCTCTCCCGCAGAGACAAGAGGAGCAGGTGAAATGCAGACACCCACAGTACCCTCTTCTTCACTAGGAGAACCTGACCCTGGATCTTTCATCACAAAAAAAGACATCATTCATCTGTCTTCAAAAGATGACATTAAGGTGGTTTTACATGAGATGAGAACTTTGTTTGGGGATCTCCGGAGAGACCTAGGGGCCATGGAGAAAAGGGTAGTCTCATTAGAAAACAACCAAGAAACCCTAGCTGCGGAGGTCCACTCTAACTCCTCTTGCATTCAAGAACATGACGCTAAATTGCACATGCTCTCTGAAAAATTAGAAGACCTGGAGAATAGGACACGCAGAAATAACTTGCGAATAAGGGGAGTTTCAGAATCCATCTTTCCCCCTGCTATAGAAGGATATCTCCAGGCTCTATTTAGAGTTATTAAAGATGACCCCTCCGCTAAAGATGTGCAGATAGAGAGGACTCACAGAGCCTTATGCCCCAAACCTACTTTGAAAAGACATGGGATCCCTTACAGATGGGGCTTTCCAGTCTCTCTGATCTCCACAGCTAACAACAAAACGGCTATCTTTAGGCCGGGATCGGATCCTGTGGCCTTTTACAAAGAGTTATCACTGCCAACAACCCAAGAAGAGAGAGGAGCACAGGGCTACTCTGGGAATCAACCTGAAGAAGAGGTCTCAACAAGATCCAGCTCCACCCCACGCTGACCCTTGTCATTAGCTATATGGTATCTGATGAACTTTCTACAGAGTCAGAGTCAACAAACCCGCTCATTTGGAGCGGGTGGTGAGTGAGTACTGTGATTTAGATAAATGTTCTCTACACATAAGCCTCTTTATATGGCACCTATTAACACACCGCTGAACTGTTCCTACTGTAAATGACACTGAACTCTCAAACGGGGAATATTAACCCCTCTCTGAAAGAACAGACATTACTCTAGATGTACCTATAACTCCTGTTAACATTTTTCTTCACAGATTTGTTTTGAATAGCTCTCAATGTTAACCATTCCTTGTTGACATGTATTGTCTCATGTTTTTAGATAGTTAGAACCTTAAAGGTAGTTAGAAACCCATCTGCTTGTTTTGATGATGGTCAATGCATTATTTCCATACATTGCTGCAAGTAAATATTACAGTATCCCACAACTGTCTTCCTCATATACCAATACTATATTTTCTTGTGTGATAGGTTTTAAAAATCTTCTGTTGTTGTCTTAAAGTCTCTTAAAATGTATGTTTACTACTGCAAAGGTCTAAGGTACACTGAAAAGTTTATAACATCTAAGATAGAGATGCCCACTTGAGTCTCGGCCTCACTTCATAGCTGATATCAATATTACCATACCTTGTTTTCACACCCATTAAAATGTCTCACTGCCGACCTAACGTTTAGCATATTCTGTTAGAGATCCACACTGTAGGCGACACCTTTAGAACCCTGACCATTCTATAGGGAGACTCTCGAGACAAATTACTATATCTCCCTGCCCCAATGGTAGATTAAGGTATATGTCAAACTACCACCTCACTCCATACCAGGCCAAATGGTCTCCCCATCCTTTCCTCTTCCTCTCTCCCTTATTATCCCCCTCCTCCCCTCCCATCCCTCCTCCCCCCCATCCCGTTCCTCTCCCTTCCTCCCTCTCTCTTTCCTTACCCACCCACCAACACCCATGCCAGCAAATTTTTTCTTTTCTGCTTTACAATATACATTTCACCTAGTCGGAGGTGGAGATACTTCCCCTGCTCTATTTGTTCTACAAGGATTTCTTAAACCACCAATAGATTTCTATAATTCTGTGTATAACCCTCTTTGGAGGACCAATTTGTAGTATCATTGTATAACTCAATCTGTTTGTTTGCACCTTGTGTACCAACTTTCCCTTTTCTACTCTTTATATTCGCTAATCTACTTTCTCTTTTCTTACCCCACTCCAACTATTTTATTTCTCCTCCTCCCACCATGCCTGCTCGCCACAGCAGATTCTCTGACCACTCATTCAAAATAACATCTATAAATGCTAAGGGTCTAAATAACCCGGGCAAGCGGTCTATAGCGATCAGAGACTTAAACAAATTGAAAAGCCAAATTATTTTATTTCAAGAGACCAATTTTCAGAAAGGCAAGGAGCCATGTTGGGCACCTTTGCACTTTCCTATATCACATTTTGCCTCAGGCCCAGAAAAAAAAAGGAGGCGTTGGCATCCTAATTCATAAATCCCTACCAGTACAGAAAACTCATATTGTCAAAGACCCAGAAGGGCGTTTCATCCTGTTAATTGGCACTTTATTTGGCCAACATATCACAATCCTAAACGTGTATGCCCCCAACCAAGCTCAGGGTAAATTTTTCAAAAAAGTTTCTAATTTATTACTGGATCATGCTAAGGGGGTGGTCTATTTGGCCGGAGATTTCAATCTCATTTTTGACCCGTGTCTGGATTCCTCGAGAGGTACATCTACCGCTCCAAAATCCACTATAAGAGTTGTTAAAAATACCCTCATTAACTTAGACCTGCATGATCTATGGAGAACTTTACACACAAACGAAAGGGATTACACCTTCCATTCTCCCCCACACAACTGCTACACGCGAATAGATCATATCATGACAGACTCCCATGGCCTCTCTCTTGCTGAGCAGTGTGTTATTGGTAATATTACATGGTCAGACCACGCCCCTATCACTTGCTCCATTCTTTGGCCGGATTTACCGATCACCAATAAGACATGGAAGTTAGACGACGTGATACTAGACAACCCTATATTTCTGGGGGAAGTAGAAAAATCCCTAATAGAATACTTTTCAATCAATGCAAACACAACCTCATCACCCATAGTGGAATGGGAGGCACACAAATCAGTGATACGAGGCCATTTCATCAAACAAAGCGCTAAATTAGCTAAACAATCCAGGGCTTATCACACTACCCTATTAGATAGAATTAACGCTCTTGAAAAAACACACAAACAATCCCCTACTAATGACACCATTACGCAAGAACTGATGACAGCTAGGTCAGACCTCAAACACTTTCTCACTAAAGCGCACCAGCGCAACGCACTACACCTCAAGCAGTATTACTACGAAGGGGGCAATAAACCGGGGAAAATTCTCGCAAGAACACTGCGCAGAAAACAGCTATCTTCCTATATTCATACCTTGAAACCCAAAAATGGTTCTCCTGTGTCTAACAGTAAACTCATAGCCTCAACATTCAGAGACTACTACAGATCATTGTATAACATTGAAGACACCACTAACACGCCATACACGGAATTAGAACTAGGCAACATGGAAGAACTAACAAATAATTACTTTAGTGACATTAACCTTCCCTCCTTAACAGACGAGGAGAAACTAGATTTAGCATCCCCCTTCTCAGAGGAAGAACTGCACCTTGCAATCAAGGACATACACGGAATTAGAACTAGGCAACATGGAAGAACTAACAAATAATTACTTTAGTGACATTAACCTTCCCTCCTTAACAGACGAGGAGAAACTAGATTTAGCATCCCCCTTCTCAGAGGAAGAACTGCACCTTGCAATCAAGGACATGCCATCTGGCAAGAGCCCGGGCCCAGATGGTTTTACCCCTAGATACTATAAGCTGCTTAGTCAAACACTTGCACCTCACTTACTTAAACTCTTTAATATCCTAAGAGACAAACCCACTCTATCTAATTCGCTTTTAGAGGCGCATATTACAGTCATCCCCAAACCTGGGAAACCAGCCAATTGCCCAGAGAACTTTAGGCCCATTTCATTAATAAATACGGACATGAAACTATTGGCTAAGGTCCTGGCTAATAGATTAAACAAGTATTTGCCAAAACTGATAGCCACGGATCAGGTCGGCTTCATGCCGGGCCGTGAAGCTCGGGACAACACCATTAAAGTCTTGCAGCTGATTAATTACGCCAAGGTTTCACGAGTCCCAATGGTCCTATTTGCAACTGACGCAGAGAAGGCCTTCGACAGAGTGCGGTGGCATTTTCTGCGCAGAGCTATGACTGAGATGGGCATCCCAGAGCCTTTTTTTAATTCGGCCATGGCCCTATACTCCTTTCCAAACGCAAACATTTGAGTGAATGGTACTCTTTCTGAACCCTTTAAAATAAGTAATGGCACAAGGCAGGGTTGTCCCTTATACCCACTTCTCTTTGCTATGTCAATCGAAGTATTAGCCCAAAAGGTCAGGAACAACAAAGAGATCACGGGAATAGTAGTGGGAGAAAATGAATATAAACAAGCCCTTTATGCCGATGATGCGCTATTTTCTTTAACAAACGCTGAAACATCTATTCCTGCACTACTTACTGAGATGAATAAATATAGTAAAATTTCTAACTTCCAACTGAATATTTCCAAATCCGAAATTCTTAATATCAATACCAACCCGACTCATGTTCAAAATTTAAGTAACTATTATAACATTCCCATTGCCCAGCATAAACTGAAATACTTAGGCATCAATCTAACCCCTTCACCCCAAGATTTATATAAACTCAATTACAACAATATTAAAAACGAAATAATGCGAGACCTCTCGGTATGGAAAAACAAAAAGCTATCGTGGTTAGGGAGGATAGGGGTTCTGAAAATGAACGTCCTACCTTGCATTTTGTATTTATTCCAGACCCTTCCCATATTGCTCCCTGAAGGATACATAACTCAATTACAAAGAGCCTTTGAACAATATATTTGGGATGGCGGTAGACCCAGAATCCCTAAGAAAACTATGTATCTCTCTAGGGACAATGGAGGATTGAGTGTCCCATGCCTACAAACTTACAAACATGCTATAACTCTCCAACACATAGTTGAATGGGCACATAACTCAAACGATAAAGCTTGGATACACATAGACAGGCAAATTTTTTAAATTAACAATGTAGCTACGATGGCGTGGTTGCAAAGACAAAAAAGACCAAAAATAACTGAAAGTTTCCACGTCACGGCTGGGATTCTATCAGACAGGGACAAACTAATATCCACCAGTACACATATCTCTTCAAAAGTTTCCCCTCTCACCCCCATCCTGGAACACGCTGATCTCCCATATTGTCACCTAGGCTTTACTAAATTACAACCATACAACCTTAGAGAGGGATCTGTTTACTTTCTCGCAGAAGATAGTAGACTAAAGACACATTCTGAAATGGAGGAAGTGCATGGGGAGATTTTCTCCTCATGGCTTCACTACCACCAACTAATACACTTTATCTCCCTTCACAAACATAGGGAGGCCTTTGGCAGGAAACCTACACCTTTTGAGAATCTCTGTATCTTGTCGCCCACCCCGCCACACTTAATTTCCAAGCTCTACAAGATAATTTCTAACTCTGGGGCAACAGACCTTCCTTCCTACACATACTCCTGGAAAAAAGAATTGGGCCGCGAGATAGAGGAAGAGACCTGGCATTGGGCCTTTAAGCTAGTTAAAAAGTCCTCGGTCTCCGCAACAACACGAGAAATTCACCTAAAGCTCCTGTGCATGTGGTATTTGACTCCGTCGCGCCTTCACAGGATCTTTCCCACACTCAGCAACACATGCTGGAGGGGATGTGGAGGAGAGGGCTCTCTCCTCCACATTTGGTGGTCCTGCCCCAAGCTGCAAAGATTTTGGACGGATGTCCTGTCAGAGATTTCTGAGACCCCCGGGACTGTGATCCCTCACAATCCAAATATCATCCTATTCCTTGATCTACCCAGGTTAGTAGGGACGGGCAAACAACCATTACTTCTAATTATGCTCACTGCGGCTAAGAAGCTCATACCAAAACATTGGAAATCCCAAACAGCTCCCTCCAGAGAGGAATGGAGGACATCAGTTTCTGACCTTCTCTCTTTGGAGAGATACCATTACTTAAAGGGACACTGTAGCCAAAAAAAATCTTTCATGATTCAGATAGAGCATGTAATTGTAAGCAACTTTCTAATTTACTTCTATTATCAATTTTTCTTCATTCTCTTGCAATCTTTATTTGAAAAGAAGGCATCTCAGCGAAGGAGCCAGCAAATTGTGGGTTCAGAACCATGGACGGCACTTGTTTTAAGGTGCTGTCCAATCAGCAAGGACAACCCAGGTTGTTCACCTAAAATGGGCCGGCATCTAAACTTACATTCTTGCTTTTCAAATAAACATAACAAGAAAATGAAGACAATTTGATAATAGGAGTAAATGAGAAAGTTGCTTAAAATTGCATGCTCTATCTGAATCACAAAAGAATTTTTTTGGCTACAGTGTCCCTTTAAAAACACACCAACTAGAGGTCTTTGAGATGGTGTTGGCGTTGTGGCAAAGAAAGATATAATCTATAAAAGATTAGACCTGGCCTAATTCCCCCCCCCCTTTTTTTTTCTCCTCCCCCTCCCCCACTTGCTCTTCTTTCTTTCTTCTCCTTTTCTCCTATATACTTATATCTTCACTCTTCCTTTTTCCTAACTTTGAAAAACTTTGTGATGTTTAACCTTTGAAAAATTGAAAAACCTTAAAAGCACTGTGAGAATGGTTTTATTATAACCTTAGCTTTGAAACTGTGTTTATACTTTCTCATGTTTATTTTGTCTTCAATGGAATAGACAATTCTGGTATCTATAATTTAAAATGTGGTATTCAGGACCTTCCAGCTCCGCACTCATTGGTAAAGCAATAATCCATATTGTACTTTTTGATTGTTAAAATATGTTACCTTGTTGTCTTTTTCAATATCTTAATAAAGATTTAATAATAAAAAAAAAATAATTATTATTATTTCCAAACCTTATCTTGGAGCTTTACTAAATATGTAGAATAAAATCAGCAATGCTACGTTACAGCAAATCAAGTACATTAATATATAAATAACTTTAACTGTTCTTTGACAATGACTATGGCATAAATTAGCAAATTTTGGGGTGAATAATTAGACCTAGTCAGATTAAGCAAAGCTGCATTATGTCTGTTGGGTCTGAGAAGTTATACAATAAGTGTCACTGGACAAAAGAATATGTATACAAATATAAAAAAACATAATTTATAAATTACTTGATAAATTTATTTATTTCCGGATATGGTGAGTCCATGGAATCATAAATTACTAGTGGGAATATCACTCCTGGCCAGCAGAAGGATGCAAAGAGCACTACAGCAAAGCAGCTATATATGTCACTTCCCTTACCCATAATTCCAAGTCATTCGGCCAAAGTAAAAATGGAAAAAGAATATAACACAAAAGTGTAGAGGTGCCTGAGGTTTTTTAAAAAAAAATAACTGTCTTAAATAAAGGGTGGGCCGTGGACTCACCATATCCGGAAATAAATAAATTTATCAGGTAAGCATAAATGATGTTTTCTTTCCTGTGATATGGTGAGTCTACAGAATTATCAATTACTAGTGGGAATCAATATCCCAACCTAGAGGACACAGATGAAAAGGAAGGGACAAGACAGGTAGACCTAAACAGAAGGCACCACCACTTGAAGAACCCTTCTCACAAAGAAACCTCAGCTGAGGCAAAAGTATCAAATTGATAAAACTTTGAAAAAGTATGCAAAGAGGACCAAGTTGCAGCCTTGCAAATCTGTTCCACAGAAGCTTCATTTTTAAATGCCCAGGAAGAAGAAACAGCCCTCGTGGAATGAGCAGTGATTCTCTCAGGAGGTTGCTGTCCAGCAGTCTCATTGGCCAAACAAATAATTCTCCTAAGCCAAAGAGAAAGAGAAGTAGCCGTAGTTTTCTGACACTTGCGCTTCACAGAAAAACAAACAAAGCAGAAGACTGACGAAAGTCCTTAGTAGCCTGAAGATAGAACTTCAATGCATGCACAACATCTAGGTTGTGCAATAAAAGCTCCTTAGGAGAAGAAGGATTATGACACAAAGAAGGAACCACAATCTCCTGATTAATATTCTTGTTTGAAACAATCTTCGGTAGGAAACCTAATTTAGAATCATAAAACCACCTTATCAGAATGAATAATAAGATAAGGAGAATCAAACTGCAGACCCGAGAGTTCCGAAACTCTTAGAGCAGAAGAAATAGCAACAAGAAACACAACCTAAGATAACATCTTGAAATATAAGGAATTCATAGGTTCAAACGCTGTAAAACTCTAAGAACAAGGTTAAGACTCCAGGAAGGAGTAACGGGCTTAAACACCGGTCTAATCCTAACCAAGGCCTGACAAAAAGATTGCATGTCTGGCGCATCCGCCAAACACTTATGCAAAAAATAGACAATGCAGAAATCTGACCTTTCAGAGTACTAGCTGACAAACCCTTCTCCAGACCCTCCTGGAGAAAAGACAAAATCCTAGGAATCCTGACTCTACTCCAAGAGTAGCTTCTGGATTCACATCAATACAGATATTTACGCCATATCTTATAGCAAATCTTTCTTGTCACAGGCTTACAAGCCTGAATCATGGTCTCAATGACCGACTCTGAAAACCCACGCTTAGATAAAATCAAGCGTTCAATCTCCAAGCAGTCAGCTTCAGAGAAACGAGATTTGGATGAAGAAAAGGACCCTGAAGTAGAAGGTCCTTCCTCAGATGGAGTCTCCACGGAGGTTGAGACAACATTTCCACTAGATCTGCATACAAGAACCTGCAAGGCCACACCGGCGCTATAAGAATTGCCAACGCCCTCTCCTGCTTGATCTGAGCAATGACTCTTGGCAGGAGAGCGAACATAGGAAATATGTATGCTAGACTGAAATTCCAAGGGACCACCAGAGCATCTATCAAGAAAGCCTGTGGATCTCTTGACCTCGAGCCGTACCTCAGATGTTTGGTATTCTGTAGAGAAGCCATGAGATCCAGTTCTGGCTGCCCCCAATTGAGGATTAAACTGGAAAATACTTCCGGATGGAGTTCTCACTCCCCCAGGATGAAAGGTCTGTCGACTCAGAAAATCCGCCTCCCGATTGTCCACTCCTAGGATGTGGATCACAGAAAGACAACAGTTGTGAGATTCCACCCACAGGATTATCTGGGCCACCTCTGACATGGCCAAGGAACTCCGAATTCCCCCCTGGTGGTTGATGTACGCCACCGATGTTAAGTTGTCCGACTGGAACCTGATAAACCGGGCTGAGTCTAACTGAGGCCAGGCCAGTAAAGCATTAAAAAAATCGCTCTCAGTTCTAGAATGTTTATAGGGAGAACTGACTCTTCCCAAGTCCAAAGACCCTGAGTCTTCAATGACTAACAAATTGATCCCCAACCTAGAAGGCTGGCATCCGTGGTCATGATCACCCAGGAAAGTCTGCGAAAGCAAGTTCCCTGGGAGAGGTGTTTCTGAGACAACCACCACAGAAGAGAGTTCCTTGTCGCCTGATCCAGAACTATTTGAGCAGACAGATCCGCATAGTCCCCATTCCATTGCCTTAACATGCATAACTGCAAAGGTCTGAGATGGAACCGAGCAAATGGAATGATGTCCATGGAAGCTACCATCAGGCCAATTACCTTCATACATAGAGCCACTGACGGCCGAAGAGAGGAGTGAAGGACAAGACAATAGTCGAAGATCTCTGTTTTTCTGACCTCTGTCAGAAATATCTTCATTAGTAGGGAGTCTTTTATGGTCCCGAAAAACACTACTCTTGTGGCTGGAATCAGAGAACTCTTTCCCAGATTTACCTTCCAATCGTGGGAGCGAAGAAAAGACGGCACCCGAACCAGAATGCCTTCCAGATAAGGCGCAACAGCAATGCCCCGAGACTGGATTACTTCCAAAAGAGCCCACAGGATCTTTGAGAAAATTCTGGGAGCTGTGGCAAGGCCGAAAGGAAGAGCCACAAACTTGAAATTATTGTCTAAGAAAGCAAACCTTAGAAACTTGTGATGATCACGGGGAATGGGAACATGAAGGCACGCATCCTTTAAGTCTATGGTTGTCAAACTGACCCTCTTGAACCAAAGGAAGAATGGAACGTATAGTCTCTATCTTGAAGGACAGTACTCTGAGGAACTTGTTTAAACACTTTAGGTCTAAAATAGGTCTTTGTCCCCTCTTTCTTGGGAACCACAAACAGATTTGAATAAAATCCCAGACCTTGGAGGCGGAGCCAGCTGCAAAATTGTGATGCTCCGTGCAGCTTTCCCCCTTAAGACACAAATGAAGGGCTAAAGGCAGGAAAAGGGAGCCGGTACAACACCCACAAGCGGCTTAACACTCAGAGAGCCGACACAGAAAGAATCGGACACCGGGAGTTGGTGTTGCCGATGAAACAAGGACCGCAATAATACCCACCAGAGTCAGAGTGAAAGAGGCGCCGCCATCTTATCCCCAAACAACTGCGACACAGAGCGGCTAAGAGGTACAGCGCGGCTAACGGAGGAGCCCACAGCACAATATTCAGGTCGGAACACCACTGAGGTAAAAACGGAAAATAAATAAAACCGGACACACATACTAATCCCCGGTGAGAACGTGGGAGGTGCTTACATTATAGGCCCAAACTAAAGTGAGGGGAAAAGATAACAGGTGCACCGGAGGCAGAGGGCCTTGTACCTGTATTGCATGTCACACGTAAAGGGGTCAATATAAAAGACACATAACCAAGCTGATCTTAACCACAAATAGACGTTAGTAGACAAAGAGAGACCCTGCCTCATAAAGGCTTATTTGTGGATTAGAAAAGAAGAACACCAGGTGTCTTGCTAAATCGGAATCATCTTCCATCACATTTGCACAGACTACAGCAGGCAGACAGATCATCATCCCCACCTGTCTGTGCAATATCAGTAAAAGACACAAAGAACAGGTTTATCACTGACTGCCCTCACACTTTGCATAAGCATCTAACTTTGTGGTAGAACATTAATGGCATCCAAACGCCCCCCTAAAGGGGATAAAACCAGCAAGCCTATTACAGCTACAACTTCTAAATTGAACTCCTATTTCAGAGCTGTGGACACAAATACCACTAACTCACTTGACACACCACAATTAAACAGTGACATGCAGGAAGAGGACACTGACACTATTTTAACTGACCCTTACCTCCCTATTACAAGAGCAGATCTGAGAGCTCTCCCCACAAAAGAGGACTTTGCTACCTTCATGAACCAGGTCAGTCAGCTTATAAAAGAAAGCTTAACAGAGGTCAAGAAAGATGTCATAGACCTGGGTAACAGGGTGCTGCAACTAGAAGAGCATGCAGAAGAAATCTCTGAACCAATTAACCTACAAAGCATGCAACTTCAACATCAAAATAGCGAAATTAGGCAAATGCAAATAGAAGATTTAGATAATCGCGGCAGATGCCAAAACTTAAGGATAAGAGGGGTGTCCGAAAATATCCTAACCGCTGCACTACCACAATACATACAGGACCTCTTTGGTTTTCTCCTGAACACTAAAGAGGGGACCAACATATCCATAGATAGAATGCACAGAGCATTGAGACCCAAACCCTCTGCCAAAGCACCCCCAAGGGACATTATACTTCGCTGTCATAACTTCAAAGACAAAGAACAAATACTAGCCGCGGCCAGAAAGAAAGCACCAATACGCAAAGATGGCGATACAATACAAATATTCACAGACTTAAGCCTGTTAACCCTTTCTAGGCGAAGAGAAGTCAAATTCCTCACTATGCACTTACAGGAGCACAACATTCCCTATCGTTGGGGGTTCCCCTTTGCCCTGAGAGTGGTCAGAGAGAATAAAGAATTTATATATAAAGATCTGGAAGATCTGAACTCTTTTTGCTCCCAACTGAACATTCCTTTACCGAAGCAAACTCCACAGACATCAGACCAAACAGAAGAAAATCAATCTACATTATCTTCTCTGTCCAAGTCACAACGCCAGAAGTGGACCACTGTTAACAGGAAATGTAAAACACTCTGGTTTTTAGCAGACTTGACCTCTGCCCCAATGGTTTATAGATTAAGCATTAGTCGGCCAACTTAAAAGAATAAGTGCTAAAACTACCGGCTCACCCTTATTTTAACATATTTAACAATCTTGTTTATGTACAAGATACCCCCATAATAAGGGAGCCCCCCTTCATTAAACTCACTTTACATTAGCCAAGGGGGAATGTTAGTGGTATACCCTTACTACTACCTCTCCTCGAATACTTTATTGTTAGGATACGGAAAATATTTCCCATTCCTAGATCTAATTTTAATTTATCTTTCAGATGTTAGTTAACCTTGTTCATTATTTGTTGTATTGTTCATTTTACTGTTTGTTGTTTCATTACAGCATCCTCTTAAGGTTCAAACTATATCGCAGGTTCACTTCCTTCACTAATGGTAATACCGGCACATCTCTACGCTCTATAAGGTATTTACAACACACCGTAATGGCAGGTCCATCAGGCAGGATAAGGCAGCACTCCAGGGTAAGAAATACGCTACACAATGTATTTACAAAACATTTGATAAAGAATAAAAATAAAAATGACACATAGATCAATATTAATAACATCACAAAACGCTAAGGGTCTCAACTCCCCCACAAAGAGGTCAGTAGCGTTACAATGGTTTACCAAACAAAAGAGTTCAGTGGCATTTATACAAGAAACTCACTTCCCTAAAGCAAACGAGCCTAAATTCTATAACAAAAATTTTCCACTCGTTTTTTTTAACTCCCACGAAAAGAAGAAAAATGGGGTTGGGATTCTTATCCACCGCTCTCTCCCTTTTAAACTTCTCCACTCCACTCATGATACAGAGGGCAGGATCCTTATACTAGTAGGCCTTATACATAATAGACCAATCACGTTAATTAACGTATATGCCCCCAGTACACGTAGGACCAGGTTCTTTAATAAGTTGAAAACAATGACTCAGGAAATACGTAAGGGCCCTATAATTTTGGGAGGAGACCTCAACACTACACTTGATCCATCCCTGGACACTACATCCAATAACACCAAAATGCCTCCTCGCCCCCCTAACTCTGTATTTAACTGCATTAAATACCTGGGACTAGTGGATACATGGAGAACACAACACCCTACACAACAAAACTTTACTTTCTATTCCTATCCCTGGGCAATGTACTCCAGAATAGACCACCTCTACTTAGACCAGGTGAATCTTTCTCTGTTAAAAGATTCGGACATTGTCCCAACAGCATGGTCAGATCACTCCATGATAATAATGGAATTGGATTGGCCAGACTCCCCGATTCACCCTTTCATCTGGAAACTAGATGTATACCTCTTACATCACCCACTGATAACACAAAAACTTACATCTACACTAATAGAATACTTTAACTTCAACGCTATTCCAGAGACTCAACCCCTTTACGTATGGGAAGCCCATAAGGCGACGTTCCGAGGAGAATGTATCAAGCACAAAGCACACCTCAAAAAACAACATGACTCACAACTAAACTCTCTGATATCAAAAATACACACACTAGAGTCACAACACAAATTCTCACCCTCAGACCACATCACCCTACGAGCTTTAACAACCGCTAGAAATGAACTGAAAACACTACTTTACTCTGAGGCCCAGAGAAAAGCTCTGCAACTCAGAAAGAAATATTTTTATGAAGGGAATCGTTCGGGCAGAACACTGGCGTACACTCTTAAAGACAGAAATTACCTAACACATATCTATAAATTGAGAACCCCACATGGCAATTATATACACGACAGTAAGGCAATAGCTGCGCATTTCCAGAACTTTTATCTCCAGCTATATAATCTTGACACTAACACCTCTCCGACACACACACAACAAATGGTGGATTACATAAACTCAGCTAACCTAAATAAATTAACAGAAGCACAAACATTAGATTTGGAGAGACCTATAACTTTGTCAGAGATATTGAAAGTCATTAAAGACTTACGAGTAGGGAAAAGCCCAGGACCTGACGGCCTCACAAACTTATACTATAAGACATTTAGAACCATCATTGCCCCTCACCTACTGAAACATTTTAATGCTCTGGACGAGAATTCCCATTTCACTATTGACTCCTTAGCAGCACATATATCGGTGATTCTAAAACCTGACAAACCACAAGATGAACCGGCCAGTTACCGACCAATATCACTTCTTAATGTTGACATAAAGATACTAGGTAAAGTTATAGCAAATTGTTTGAATTTGGTCCTGAATGATATTGTGCATACGGATCAGGTGGGTTTTGTCCCTGGTCGCGAGGCGAGAGATAACACCCTTAGAGCTTTAACACTCAGAGTACACAAAACACCATAACATTGAGTCAGTGCTGATGGCCATAGACGCCGAAAAAGCATTCGACCGAACAAATTGGCAATTTCTAACATTAACCCTAAAAAAACATAGGATTCGGCCCGAAAATAATAAACAGAATTTTTAGCTTATATACTCAACCAAGTGCCAGGGTGAAGGTGAATGGGATTCTATCAGAAGCGCTACATATTAACAATGGTACACGACAAGGGTGCCCCCTATCCCCGATTCTTTTCATCTTAATGATGGAAGTATTTGCATCTAGGGTACGCCAGAATCAAAACATCAAAGGGATAACAATAGGCCAACAAGATTATAAAATCGCAATGTATGCGGATGACGTACTGTTTACTGTCTCGACTCCGTCCTCAACTATTCCAGAAATTCTTGTTGAACTAGACATATTTGGAAGCTATTCTAACTTTCTCGTCAATAAGCAAAAATCTGAGATCCTAAATATTACTCTACCCATCACTAAATTTAATTCCTTATCGACGATTTGCCCACTCCGGTTAAAAACAGACTCAATCAGATATTTGGGGATCCACCTCTCCCCCAGACAGACAACACTGTTTGACAAAAATTACAACACATTGCTACTCAACACCCAACGCGACCTTAAGACATGGTCGAACAAACCACTGTCCTGGTGGGGAAGGGTTCAAGCCATAAAAATGACTACATTGCCCAGAATCTTATACATTCTACAAACTCTCCCACTTCACCTCCCACAATGGTACCTAAACAGGATACAGAAATGCCTTAATACATCTGTATGGGGTAAATGCAGACCAAGAATTAATAAGAACACAATGTATAGATCAAACATAAATGGGGGACTGGGTTTGCCAAGAATTAATAAGAACACAATGTATAGATCAAACATAAATAGGGGACTGGGTTTGCCTAAGATTGAGGAGTATTACCAGGCAGTGACTCTACAAAGAGTATTAGACTGGCACAAGACACAAGAACGCAAGGCATGGGTTACATTAGATTCACACATTCTCAAAGCCCCCCTAGTACACGCCTTATGCTGGGTGTCCAAAGACCTTAGACCCCCCCAATGTCGACACCTTGAAATCCATAAACAATTATTCAAAAGTTGGGATCATATAATCGCCACCAAACCACACATTTCCACTTATAGATCCCCTCTCTTCCCAATTGTGTTAAACATAGAAATGGTGGGAGGCCTAGACAGAGGTTTCCAACGATTAACGGAATGGGACTATACCATTCCATTACTTAAATTCACAGAAGCAGGCAAGTTATTAGAGAGAGACAAACTAGCGGGATTGGCAGATGGGAAATTTACCAAATGGCTAAAATATGCCCAATTACACCATTATATACATACGTCACCATTTAAATCAGATCTGCTGAGAAAGCCCACTGCCTTCGAACAAATGTGCTTTTGTGGCATTATGCCAAGAGGAACACTATCCACATCCCGTAAGTTACTCACAAACACCTCAGTAGACATCTTACCAACATACACAACTAAGTGGAATATAGACCTCACAGAAAATATAGGAACAGAAACATGGTACAAAATTTTTAGTTCAGTTAAAAAATCCTCTACTTCCCCAGAGATACTGGAGTTAAATTTTAAAATCCTCCTTCGGTGGTACTTAACCCCATCGAGGTTGGCTAGCATATACCCTAACACGTCTAGTCTGTGCTGGAGAGGCTGTGGGATGCACGGCACTTTGATTCATATGTGGTGGCACTGCCCTAAAGTCCGTCCATTATGGGAAGCAGTAGAATCATATTATAAAAAATGTATCGCAAATTATTTTGCATTAACTCCAAATATAGCCTTATTAAATGATTTTCCCAAGTTACCCTGCCGCCTAAAACTGCTAGTTCTGCAGGTTGGCCTCAATAGCGCACGAAAACTAATAGCCCGCCATTGGAAAACACCTAGAACTCTGAGTAGAACTATGTGGGTAGAGGAAGTAGAGGAGCAATTTTCCCTAGAAAAATAGGCTACCTTTATCGTAATAAAACAGACACCATACTAAACGCCAGGTTTCTATGGCAAGAATACCTATGAGATCACCCGCCACATCTACCATAAACACGCTACAAAGTATTAGCCCCTGGTTTCTAGCTGCCCCAAACCACAGATAAATGTTAACTAGATAGGGACCAGAGGACCATAGCCAAGAATAAATTCAGTAACACGAGAGACTGAGAGTGCCGGACCGTTTCAACTGGTTTAAACACCTGTTTCAAGTGAGAAAAGTTTGCCAGACATTAACTGATTTAGAACTAGAGGATTATCCTAATGGCTTAAATGTGATTCTGTATAATTTACCAATTCTGTTAGAACTATTACACGTTATTTGGTTGCCACACTTTCGTAAGCGGTATTTAACTAAGATTTGAATAATCTCCTGTCCACGGGATTGACTAATTATTAGGGCTCTGTGCATCTCGTCCGGAAGAAATCTCATATATTGTACACATAAGGAGAATTCATTGTAATGTTGAACCTTTATTGTATACGAATGTCATGCTGAAACATTCATTATTGATGTACCTTGATTTTTCCTTTTTGTTTTTGTCTACCTTTTTCATTTTGTTATTAAAAATAATAAATAAAAAAATAAAAAATCCCAGACCTTGTTCCTGCAGAGGAACTGGAACTATAACTCCCAAGACAAAAAGATCCTTGATACAATTTAAGAACGCCTCTCTCTTTATCTGGTCTACAGATAATCTTGAGAGAAGAAACCTGCCTCTGGGAGGAAAAGTCTTGAATTCTATCTTGTACATCTGAGATACAATTTCCACAGCCCACAGATCTGGGACATCTTGTATCCAAGCCTGAGCAAATTGAGAAAGCCTGCCCCCTTCTAGATCCGTTCCTTGATCGGGGGCCGACCCTTCATGCTGACTTGGAGTCAGCCGCAGGCTTCTTAGACTGTTTCCCCTTGTTCCAAGACTGACCAGACTTCCAGGAAGACTTGGATAGTTCCTGCTTGGAAAAGGAAGCAGAGGGTTTACTTCTAAAGTTACGAAAGTAACAAAAATTGCATCCTTTCTGCTTATTCCTTCTATCTTGAGGAAGAAAAGATCCCTTTCCTCCTGTGATATCTGAAATAATTTCAGCCAAACCAGGCCCAAACAAGGTTTTACCCTTGTAGGGAATAGCTAATAACTTAGACTTAGAAGAAACATCCGCAAACCAGGATTTTACCCAAAGGGCTCTGTGAGCTAGAACCGCAAAACCAGACATTTTTGCTCCCAGTTTAATGACTTGTAAGGAAGCATCCGTAATAAAGGAATTGGCTAATTTAAGAGCCTTAATCCTGTCCTGGATCTCCTCAAGAGGAGTATATGTCTGAATAGCATCAAACCAGTAAGCTGCAGCACTGGTAACAGTATCAATACACACCGCAGGCTGCCATTGAAGACCTTGGTGAACATACATTTTCTTTAATAATGCCTCCAATTTCTTATCCATTGGATCCTTAAAAGAACAACTATCCTCTATGTGAATAGTGTTCCTTTAAGCCAAAGTGGAAATAGCTCCTTCCACCTTAGGAACCGTTTGCCATCACTCCTTAAAAGAGTCAACTATAGGAAACATTTTCTTAAAAATAGGAGATGGAGAAAAACGAATACCAGGTTTCTCCCACTCCTGTGCAATAATCTCAGAAGCATGGTCTGGAACAGGAAATACCTCCACCGCAGAGGGAACATCAAAATACTTGTTCAGCTTACTAGCCTTTTTAGGGTTAACAACGATAGTAGTATCAGAGTCATCCAAGGTAGCCAAGACCTCCTTAAGTAACAAGCAGAGGTGTTCCAGCTTAAATCTGAAGGACACACCTTCAGCATCAGTAGAAGGAATTGATCAGAAACCTTACTTACTGTTTCTTTAAATTTCCTTTTGAGTTTTCCCTGCAGCATGGGAAAAGCAGACAGCGCCTCAGATACCACAGAAGAGACCTGGGCAGCAATATCTTGCAAAGTAACTCCAGACGGAGCATGAGAGGAAACGCAGGGCACTGCATGTGCAGATGAATAGGATTGGGACGCTTGAGGAGAAAGCTGCGGCACATCTGAAACAGAAGGCTCCTGAACAGCATCCGCCTTAGCTAATTATGGCTCAGGGTCAAAAAGTCTATTTCTATAAGTTAAGTTCTTTCAATACATGAAGAACAAAAAGGAACTGGGGGTTCCACCTGGGCATCAAAACATAAGCTACAGGTAACATCCTGCAAAGCCTCCTGATCCATAATACAAAAGAAAATAAAAAAAATGATCTTTTTACTTTTTTTTTTTTTAAACTTTTAATTTTTTATTTTTTAACAAAGGATATAATACAGAACCAAAAAACGTTCTTAAATAAATGATCCCTTTAAATTTACCAAATCAAGAAAACATACCCCAGGCAACACTCTACATCTCAGCAGAATTACTGAAGTGCCCTACCTGTCCTGCAACCTGCAGCAAACTGAGGAAAAAAAACTATCCTGTTTACAATCCGGATTTTCAGAGAGGCAAAAACAAACAATAAAACCCCCCAAAAAAACAAAATTTATGCTTACCTGATAAATTTCTTTTTTTTGCGATGTACTGAGTCCACGGTTTCATCCTTACTTGTGGGATATTATCCTTCCTAACAGGAAGTGGCAAAGAGAGCACCCACAGCAGAGCTGTCTATATAGCTCCCCCCTTAACTCCACCCCCCAGTCATTGGACCGAAGGCCAAGGAAGAAAAAGGAGAAACTATAAGGTGCAGAGGTGACTGAAGTCTTCAATAAAAAATACTATCTGTCTTGAATAGACAGGGCGGGCCGTGGACTCGGTACATCGCAAAAGAAAGAAATTTATCAGGTAAGCATACATTTTGTTTTCTTTTGCAAGATGTATCGAGTCCACGGTTTCATCCTTATTTGTGGGATACCAATACCAAAGCTTTAGGACATGGATGAAGGGAGGGACAAGACAAGAACCTAAACGGAAGGCACCACTGCTTGCAAAACCTTTCTCCCAAAAATAGCCTCCGAAGAAGCAAAAGTATCAAATTTGTAAAATTTGTTCAACAGAAGCATCATTTTTAAAACCCATGTGGAAGCCACCGTTCTAGTAGAGTGAGCTGTAATTCTTTCAGGAAGCTGCTGTGCAGCAGTCTCATAAACCAAACAGAAAATGCTTTTCAGCCAAAAGGAAAGAGAGGTAGCCATAGCCTTTTGACCTCTACGCTTTCCAGAATAGACAACAAACAAAGAAGATGTTTGACGAAATTCTTTGGTTGCCTGCAAATAAAACTTAAAAACACGAACCACGTCTAAGTTGTGCAACAGATGTTCCTTCTTAGAAGAAGGATTAGGACACAGAGAAGGAACAACAATTTACTGATTGATATTCCTGTTAGAAACAACCTTAGGGAGGAACCCAGGTTTGGTACGCAAAACCACCTTATCAGCATGGAAAACAAGATAAGGCGAGTCGCATTGTAATGCAGATAGTTCAGAAACTCTTCGAGCTGAAGAGATACCAACTAGAAACAGAACTTTTAGAACTAAATTCAAACTCCATGGCGGAGCCACAGGTTTAAACACAGGCTTGATTCTAACTAAAGCCTGACAGAACGCCTGAACATCTGGGACATCTGCCAGACGCTTGTGCAACAGAATAGACAAAGCAGATATCTGTCCTTTTAAGGAACTAGCTGACAATCCCTTCTCCAAACCTTCTTGGAGAAAGGACAAAATCCTAGGAATCCTGATCTTACTCCATGAGTACCTTTGGATTCGCACCAAAAAAGATATTGACGCCATATCTTATGATAAATTTTCCTAGTGACAGGCTTTCGAGCCTGAATCAAAGTATCTATGACCGACTCAGAGAAACCACGCTTGGAAAAGATCAAGCGTTCAATTTCCAAGCAGTCAGTCGCAGAGAAACTAGATTTGGATGCTGGAACGGACCTTGAATCAGAAGGTCCTGTCTCAGTGGCAGAGTCCATGATGGAAGAGATTTTCATGTCCACCTAATCTATCAGAGTTCCCAGAAATGGAACTCTTGTGAGAGGGATAAGTGAACTCTTTTGCACGTTCACCTTCCACCCTCTTAGAAAACCAACATGATGTCCATGTGAGACTTGGCTAATTGGTAAGTCAACGCCTGGATTAAGATATCGTCCAGATAAGGCGCAACAGCTATGCCCCGCGGCCTTAGAACCGCCAGAAGGTACCCTAGCACCTTTGTGAAAAGTCTGGGAGCCGTGGGGAAGAGCCACAAACTGGTAATGTTTGTCCAGAAAAGCGAACCTGAGGAACTGTTGATGATCTTTGTGGATAGGAATGTGTAGATACGCATCCTTTAAGTCCACGGTGGTCATATATTGACCCTCCTGGATCATTGGCAAAATAGTCCTAATGGTCTCCATCTTGAAGGATGGGATGAGGAATTTGTTTAGGATCTTGAGATCCAAAATTGGTCTGAAAGTTCTCTCTTTTTTGGGAACCACAAACAAATTAGAGTAGAACCCTTGCCCCTGTTCTGTATTCAGAACCGGGCAGATCACTCCCATGGAATATAGGTCTTCTACGCAGCGTAAGAACGCCTCTCTTATTGACTGGTTCTACAGACAATGAGAAAGATGGAATCTCCCCCTCGGGTGAGTATCCTTGAAATCTAGAAGATACCCCTGGGTTACTATTTCTAAAGCCCAGGAGTCCTGAACGTCTCTTGCCCAAGCCTGAGCGAAGAGAGAAAGTCTGCCCCCTACTAGATCCGGTCCCGGATCGGGGGCTACCCCTTCATGCTGTCTTGGTGGCAGCAGCGGGCTTCTTAGCCTGTTTACCCTTGTTCCAAGTCTGGTTAGGTCTCCAGACTGACTTGGATTGAGCAAAATTTCCCTCTTGCTACACGGCAGAGGAAGAGGGACCACCTTGAAGTTTCGAAAGGAACAAAAATTATTTTGTTTGGTCCTCATCTTATCCTGAGGAAGGGCATGGCCTTTTCCTCCAGTGATGTCTGAAATGATCTCTTTCAGTTCAGGCCCGAATAGGGTCTTACCCTTGAAAGGGATGGCTAAAAGCTTAGCTTTTGATGACACATCAGCAGGCCAGGACTTAAGCGATAACGCTCTGCGCTAAAATGGCAAAACCTGAATTCTTCGCCGCTAATTTAGCCAATTGAAAAGCGGCATCTGTAATGAAAGAATTAGCTAGCTTGAGAGCCCTAATTCTATCTAGAATATCCTCTAATGGAGTCTCAACCTGAAGAGCCTCTTCCAGAGCCTCGAACCAAAAGGACGCTGCAGAAGTTACAGGAACAATGCACGCTATAGGTTGGAGAAGAAAACCTTGAAGAACAAATATTTTCTTCAGGAGACCCTCTAATTTTTTATCCATAGGGTCTTTGAAAACACAACTGTCCTCAATAGGTATAGTTGTATGCTTAGCCAGGGTAGAAATAGGTCCCTCCACTTAGGGACTGTCTGCCACGAGTCCCGCACGGCATCTGATATGGGAAACATTTTCTTAAAAGTAGGAGGGGGAGCGAACGGAATACCTGGTCTATCCCACACCTCTTAGGGACTGGAAAAACATCAGTGTAGGCAGGAACCTCTAGGAATTTGTCCATTTTACACAATTTCTCTGGAACTACAATAGGGTCACAATCATCCAGAGTCGCTAAAACCTCCCTGAACAATAAGTGGAGGTGTTCTAGTTTAAATTTAAAAGCCGTCATAACTGAATCTGTTTGAGGGAACATATTTCCTAAGTTAGAAATCTCTCCCTCAGTCAGCAAATCTCTCACATCAGAACATTGTGAGGGTACATCAGATATAGCTAATAAAGCATCAGAGGGCTCAGTGTTTGTTCTCACACCAGACCTACTGCGCTTCCCCTGCAACCCCGGCAGCTTAGATAAAACCTCAGTGAGGGAAGTATTCATAACTGCGGCCATATCCTGCAGGGTGAAAGAATTAGACGCACTAGCGTCGCTTGTGCGGGTGTTAACGGTTGTGACACTTGGGGAGAATTGGATGGTATAACCTGATTCTCTTCTGACTGAGAATCATCCTGTGACATACTTTAGTAGCTAAAATATGTTCTTTACAATTTATTGACCTTTCAGTGCATGAGGGACACATTCTAAGTGGAGGTTCCACAATGGCTTCTAAACATATTAAACATTGACTTTCCTCAATGTCAGACATGTTGAACAGGCTAGTAATGACTTCAAACAAGCATGAAAACACTTTATTTAGTGAAAAAAATAACAATCTTAAAAAACGGTACTGTGCCTTTAAGAGAAAAAAAGTATACACATTCTGCAAAAAACGCCCAAACATGCACCAAATTTTTCAAAATTTTGTATGTAGGCACACAATAGGTAGTTAAGATTGCACCACAATTTTTTTTAACAATTAACCCCTTAATGTCCAAACCGGATCGAAATAGGCCCAAATCCGGAAAAAAACACCTCAGCACCTTGCCACAGCCCTGCTGTGGGCCTGTCTGCCCTCAGGGATCGAAAGTGTGGGGTAAAAGCTTTGATTTGGCCCAAAACATACACCAGGGCCCTCAGGAGTTAGCTTGCTGCTTGTTGTACAAAACTAAGTGCGCAACTGAGGCCCCGCCCATCCCACTCGATGTTCCCTGAGCCTTAAAGAACCGCACCAGAGCAGTTGTAACTAGCCATGTGGGTTCCAAGACCCTAAAAATAAGCCATGTGTCCTAATAAAGTTGCCGAACACGTTTATTGCCCACAAAAAAAGTTAAAGCACTCCCATCCAAAAAACGTTTGCACACAAACATTTTACATTCAGTGTCACCCATATATGTAATTGGCCCCATAAGCAAGCTAAGTAATGCCCTTCTTTTTAGCTCTAGGATTACTGCTTACCCTTACCCTCATGGGGATACTGTGAGCCTTTCTAAAATATCACAGTCTCTCCAGAAAAAATGACTGAACATACCTCATTGCTGTATAGCAAGAAACCGTTCCTCACACTGAAGTTTTCCTGTACTCAGCTTCTGTGGGAACAGCAGTGGACCTTAGTTAGAAATGCTAAGATGATCATCCTCTAGGCAGAAATCTTCATCCATCTCCTGCCTGAGAGTAAATAGTACACACCGGTACCATTTAAAAATAAACTCTTGCTTGAAGAAAAATAAAAACTAACAGTTTATCACCTCTTTCACTTTACCCTTCCTGCTTAGAGCCGGCAAAGAGAATGACTGGGGGTGGAGTTAAGGAGGAGCTATATAGACAGCTCTGCTGTGGGTGCTCTCTTTGCCACTTCCTGTTAGGAAGGATAATATCCCACAAGTAAGAATGAAACCGTGGACTCGGTACATCTTGCAAAAGAAAGTACATAATCCGTTACTAAAAACTGATTCTCACTGAGCCATCAATAAAATAAATAACTCCTCACACTAACAGTGCCTGCAAAAACTGCTATAAAAACCTGTACCCTGACAGGAATAATAAAAAGCGTCCCCCTGTAGCGTTTCAGATGAATAAGTGCCACATTTTTCCCTACCACATAGAAAAATAAAATTGGCACTTAACTTAATATTTATCTGTCCAGCAGTAGGCCATCTCACCTAGTTTGAGAGGATGCCATCCCTTACATGGACCTGTTGAAATACAGAAAGACTGAGTAAACTTACTCAGGCTATCTAAATAAGGCAGCAGAATGTTTTGGGAAAATGCAGTGAGTATTGTACCCCACAAGTTCCCAATAGCTTAAAAGCCACCACTGCCCTACTGAAGAGACTGACGTGGGCTAAGGCTAGACCCTTTAGAAAGATCAGAGCAAACCTACTCTGCTTTAAAATAAAAAATCTTGATTGTAGATCAGACACCAAAACTTCACCTCCTCCTTGCACCGCAGGTAAAGAGAATGACTGGGGATTATTGTGAAGTGACATATTTAGCAGCTTTGCTGTAGTGCTCTTTGCTTCCTCCTGCTGGCCAGGAGTGATATTTCCACTAGTAATTGATGATTTTGTGTACTCACCAAATCTTAGGAAAGAAACACTGACCTGGGAGCCTTTTTATGCAATTTCATTGCTCATACAAGTGAATGTTACCAAGGCATGAGCAGAATAGCATATTACATAGATCACCCTTCCCAGCAGGAGACGTGAAAAATAAAAAATTTTTAATAATAAAATAATAAAAGCCAACAGGGCTAAAACTGACAGTAAACAGTCTCCAATATGATTCTTTCCAAATTTCTCAAAACGCCAGCTGTAATATTGGATATTGAGCCACCAAGTGGAGTGTTATTATCGGCACACAGATATCTGGACCTTACATTAGGGATTCGGCATTGTCTATAAAGCTATCTCAATATTCAGCCAACCGTTCTGGAACAGGAAATACCTCCACCGCAGAGGGAACATCAAAATACTTGTTCAGCTTACTAGCCTTCTTAGGGTTAACAACGATAGTAGTATCGGAGTCATCCAAGGTAACCAAGACCTCCTTAAGTAACAAGCAGAGATGTTCCAGCTTACATCTGAAGGACACAACTTCAGCATCAGTAGAAGGAATTATACTCCCTGAATCCAAAATTTCCCCCTCAGATGCACCCGAAGAATATTCATCCTTAATATTTCACCCTCAGATGCACCCGAAGAATCTTCATCCTTAGACTTCTGAGAGGAAATACTTTGATTAGCCACCTCAGGATCAGAAACCTTACTCTTTCTTTAAATTTCCTTTTGCGTTTTACATTAGAGATTTAGCATTGTCTATAAAGCTATCTCAATATTCAGCCGCACGGTCTGGAACAGGAAATGCCTCCACCGCAGAGGGAACATCAAAATACTTGTTCAGCTTATTAGCCTTCTTAGGGTAAAAAAGATACAAGTATTATTGTCATCCAAGGTAGCCAAGACCTCCTTAAGTAACAAGCAGAGGTGTTCCAGCTTAAATCTGAAGAACACAACTTCAGCATCAGTAGAAGAAATTATACTCCCTGCATGACGTGGATACTGTCTGTAGGATTGCCATGTTGGTTTACCTGCGGTGACTGGTAAGCGTTCCTTAGTAAAAAATTCCCACATATTCAAAACGAAGTGGTCCGAGTTGCAGGTGATTTCTTCTTTACGACTCGGTCTAAAATCCAGGTCTGGAGCTGTAACAGGTATCGGGTGGACCAACAGCGATATCGGCGAGCTCTCCTCTGATGCTGTAATCGACTCCATGACGGAGTTCAATAAGTTTGTGCTGGAGTCACCTGCCCTGGGCCAACATTACTACTACCGTTACTCTCTTTTGTGGAAGCTCTGAGGCCACAAGGTTGTCATCCTCTTGCGGATGCGACGTGAGGCTGGTCATTGCACTCCGTGAGGCAGGATTGGAAGCAGGTTTCTTTTGCTGATAATGTTGTTCCTATGCTTTCATTACTGCACATAGGTCAGAGCAGGAATGCAATAGTCGGTCCAGTTTATGCAGGAACGCAGCTTTTAGTTCAGCTAGGATACGGGAATTAATGTAAAGTTCTTTAATGATATGTGACTCCATTGTGTGAGATCAGGAGTGGGTGTAAGCATGCTAGGCTGCAGTAGATTTACAATGTGGCGGCAATTCTCCCGCCACAGTACCAAACAACTTATTTTCTCGCTTCTCTGCGGCCAAGGGGTGGTGTACCTTGATCCCAGAGAGTGCCCGGGCACAAATGTTGCCAACGGATAAGAGGATGGTGAGATATTTAACCACTTTAACTCCAAGCTGAACGGAGCTTCAAGCTTCTGTGGCCATCTTGGATCGCCGCCCACCGGAAGTCCCCTGTGGTATTATTTTAACAGCATCATCCTGAGAGACATTAGGCTAAAAAAATTAGCCTTATTTTGAAAGGTTTTCTTGACACATGAAGAACAAAATTGCATAGGAGCTGCAATTTGTTATTCTAAACATAATAAGCATGAATTAATGAGAGCAGACTCTTGCTCCATATCAGAGATGTTGTGAAACAGTAAATAAACTTGTACAGATAAGTTTAAAAGATTTTAATATTCAATTAAAATAGGCCAAGGAAAAAGTACACTTTAAATTTTATCCCAAATTAGGATCGATCCCCAGCTAAAATTATGTGAGAAAATTTAAGAAAAAATATTTAAGAAACATCAAATAAACTTCTAAAATACCCCTCAGACAACCCCACACCTAAATTACTAAGGTGCCTTACCGCTACCAATAAAGAGTGGCTCACCCAGAAATGGAGAAAAACTACTTTTTCCTCAGAAACGATATGAAGTAAAGCCGGTCATGTGATCGCAACTGCCGAGCTCAAATTACTGCTGCGACACAGTGAGGCACTACTTCCTGGTACACTGAATAACAGAAATAAACGTTTTTTCAAACCTGACAGTTTAAAATGTTGCATTGTTTTATTTTAAGGCAAAGGGGAAATGAATACATTGCTGAAATATAAAATTCAGCCTTACTTTCAGTTCAAACTTGTATTGTTTTATCATGTAAATATGTGTCAGAAAATAAAGCCTAATAAAAACATTTTACCCTTCTTTTTAAAAGTTAGTCTCACACATGCTACAGTGCCTGCTCCATGCCCCAGTGTAAACCATACAACAGGATTATGTATGTCCTAATAAAAAAACAGTGTTTTTTAATTTGTTAAAATCCCATTTCCTTACGTTAAACTCCCTTCTTGACCCGCTGCAATCTGGATTTCGTCCCTATCACTCCACAGAGACAGCTATTGTTAAGGTCACCAACGACCTACTTACAGCCAAATCAAAAGGCCACTTCTCTCTGCTTATCCTCCTTGATCTGTCCGCAGCCTTTGACACGGTCGACCACCCTCTTCTTCTCCAAACCCTCCAATCCTTCGGCATCTGTGACACAGCCCTCTCGTGGCTCTCTTCCTACCTGTCAAACCGTACCTTCAGTGTAGCCTTCTCTGGGGCCTCCTCTGCCCCGTCACCACTTTCTGTCGGAGTACCGCAGGGCTCTGTCCTCGGTCCCCTTCTCTTCTCTATCTATACGTCATCATTAGGTTCCCTAATTAAGTCCCACGGTTTCCAATATCATTTGTATGCCGATGACACCCAAATCTACTTCTCTGCACCAGAACTATCTCCTTCCTTGCTAACCCGTGTCACTAACTGTCTTTCTCACATCTCTTCCTGGATGTCCTCTCACTACCTCAAGCTAAATCTCTCCAAAACTGAGCTCCTCATTTTCCCCCCTTCTTCCAAAGTCTCCACCCCCAATATCTCTATAACTGTCGACAACTCCATCATCACCCCTACCCCGCACGCCCGATGTCTCGGGGTCACATTCGACTCAGATCTTTCCTTCACTCCTCACATTCAGTCATTGGCTAAAGCCTGCCGCTTTCACCTTAAAAACATCTCTAAAATTAGACACTTCCTTACACAAGACACAACTAAGATTTTAATCCACTCTCTTATTCTTTCCCGCCTTGATTACTGCAACTCTGTCCTCTCTGGTCTCCCCACCTGCCGCCTAGCTCCTTTACAATCCATAATAAATGCCTCTGCCAGACTCATCTTCCTTACACGTCGCTCTTCATCTGCTGCGCCTCTCTGCCAATCCCTTCACTGGCTTCCTCTTGCCTCTAGGATCAAACACAAAACCCTCACTCTGACATACAAAGCACTCAACTGCACTGCTCCCCCCTACATCTCAGACCTTGTCTCCAGATACTCTCCCTCCCGTCCCCTTCGCTCTGCTCATGACCTCCTACTCTCCTCCTCTCTTGTCACCTCATCACACTCCCGTTTACAGGACTTCTCCAGACTGGCTCCCATCTTGTGGAACTCTCTGCCTCGCTCCATAAGACTCTCTTCTAGTTTTAAAAGCTTCAAGTGCTCCCTAAAGACTCTACTGTTCAGGGACGCATACAACCTACGCTAACCTTTCCTAATACCAGTTCCTCTCCTCCACTGCAATCCCCTGAACCCTCTTAGCATGTAAGCCTAATAGTCCAGCTGTTTGTGGATCACCTTCTTAAGAGCTGACTACAACAGTGCAACTCTTGGCAGGGCCCTCTACCATATAATTGTTTTGTTGTACTCCCCCTTTGGTTATAGCGCTGCGGAATCTGTTGGCGCTCTACAAATAACCGATAATAATAATAATAATAATGGTGCCCTAAACTGAAGAAAAAGCTCTTACCTGCTCTGCGGTCCGGCATGTAGACAGTTACAAGGTATGAGATGACACAGTTCCTCAGAGACCTTTGAAGAAGAAAAAGAACAGAGTAGCCAACTCTGGCTTTCTAAACTAGGGCAACAATTGTTAGGAAAATCCAGTAAGTACCTCTTTACAAGTTCGTAACTTCTTTTAAGTCACAACTACCCGACTGCAAGGAATGACGTGGAATACGGCTATACCCCAAAACTTGCTTGTAGATGAAATCAAAAATTTTCTTCAGACACCTAAACCTCACCTCCTCCATGAACAGAAGGCAAAGAGAATGACTGGTGGTTGTGGGTAAGGGAGTGATACTTAGCAGTTTGGCTGTGGTGCTCTTTGCCTTCACCTGCTGGCCAGGAATGATATTCCCAACAGTAATTACTCAAGCCGTGGACTCACCACATCTTAGGAAAGAAATAAACAGTGCTCCATTGGGAAAACAAATATGGTATATCAAAGTAAACCTAAAAATAAACAGATTGGATAAAAAAACAAACCAAACCAACTTGTTTTTCTTGCATTATGAGCATATAGAAATTCTCAGTGTAGCCCTGCCCCCAGTGTGATATGGGAGGTGACATCTTTGAAATGTAAGCTATACTCTGATCTACGCAAGAGCAAGTCTTACTCCCTATTATTTAGTCTATTCACTTAATAGTAAGCAGCCTAGAAGTTTTAGGACATCATGCTAAGATAAACATTCCTACAGAGGCCCCTCCTCCTTGTAAAGCTGCGACAGGAAATAAATGACAAGCACAAATGTAGGGGGAGGGGGGAAAAAGAAATAAAAGGTAAAATCCAATTAAATTGATGAATAATACCTTTTGCAATTATTTTGACTAAATATAAGACAGTTTACTGATTTTTTATAACAATGACACAGACTGTTTAACATCCCTTTAAATCAAATTATTTGATACCTATAAACAATCAATAATTTTGTATGTAACCTTGATTTTCTTGTAGGTTATATCAAGTGAAAAAAATGTAGGTAAGATCAGTAAATGGCAAGGAGGACCAAAATGATCCATTTTTGCAAAAGTAATCCTCTGTGTAAAAATCTTCTCTCATTTATCTGGTACCCTGTAATGTAAATATGTACATTACAGGGCTCATGGAAACCATAAACCAGGTCAATTTATAGCAGAAGCAACCTATGAAAGAGACATGTTATCGGAGACTAACATGCATATTTGAAAGATTAATTTAGCTTACTAACTACTGATATGCCATCAATCTGATGTTTCACCAGCATTTCATCTGAGCTGCTAAGCGGATTATAAAATAGCCAAACTGATCAATCAGAGGAGGTGGTCTCATTTTTACACATTAAGAAAGGTGGACTCAAGGGAATTGGCATTACATCCAATAATGATTTTGATAGAAACATAAAACATAGATTTTGTCAGCAGATGAGGACCATAGGCCCAAAGTCTGCACAGAAGTGTAAGCTTATATAGTTCCCCAGTGTGGTTGATTCATGGAATGAACTTTCATTAGACGTGGTAAAGTGCTTCCACAAGTTACTCCTTAAACTGCTACCCTTCAACTTAAGATCATCACCCCTTGTTCTGGACATGCTCTTTTTGTAAAAAAACAAAAAATACTATAGCCTTCTGCAGATACCAGAGGTAGCCCTGTTCCATATGCTCCCAGCTAAATTGCCTACACTACAATCTAAACTGGTCATCTTCATTTTTGCCGCCATAAAACTCACTATAGCTAGAGCATGGAAACAATTAATGCCCCCTGACATCTCAGACTTCAAAACAATACAATTTTTTGCAACAATGGAATTTTTTTTAACTGTAATCTAAACAAAGAAGATCTGTACTGGGCTATATGGGAACCCTGGTTTCATTATTATGAAACTTCTAGAACGCGCTCACTGAACCGTTCCCACTCTCATTCTTCAGCTTACCTAAAGTTCAGGGTACTTATATGTACACAATGTGTTTGCATTCTATCCCTCCCTCCCTGCCCAGACCTGATTCCCCCCCTTATCACATCTTGACCCGCCTGGATATGCTACAGGTAGTCTGGCTCAATATAACAGGTCTTGATACTCGCCATTACATCTGAGCGATTACCTTTTTTTTTTTTAAATTTTTATTTATAACCAAAAGAGGGTACAAGGTTACAAGATGTATTTTCAGCCCAACACACAGGGTGAGCCAATAAGGCAGATAAAACAGTACAAACAGCATATTATAACAGACATATATCTTGGAGACCTTTCAATAAAGCATCCATTGTCCAGATAGAGAAGAGTTTGTACCACTCCATTGGGGTTTTTTACATTATTAACAAATGAACCAACAAACATAAAACAGGGGGGGCAAGAGGGGAAGGGGGAAAAAACAGGGGAGAGGGAAGGGCAGAACGATAAGGGTAGGGGGGAGCACAACAAGTGTATGCAATCCTATAAGTTACTTTTCTGCTTGTCTCTCAGGATAATCCATGCTATGACACATCAACAGTAGTGCAATAATAGGTCAGTGAAGATCTTCTTGTGATATATCAATTTTTGCATATGAAAAATGTTAAAAGAGAAGAGTATGAACTACAGGAGGGTAGACGATGACAGAGATAGATAACATTCCCAAACACTTGAAAAAACAAACAGAAAACAGGGGGAGCATGAGGGGGAGGGGGGGGGGACCGGGGAAGGGAAGGACAGAGCGATAAGGGTAGGGGGGAACACAGCGGGTATATGCAATCTTATGAGTTACTTTTCTGCTTGTCTCTCAGGGTGTTACATGCTATGACATATTAACACTAGTGTAACAGTAGATCAGTGATGGTGTTTGTATGATACATCAACTTTTTGCACATGATAGATGTAAAAAGAGAAGAGTATGTACTACAGGAGGGTAGATGATGACAGAATGAAATAAAATTCCCAAATTTTACATAAGCACACAACTTAAGGAAATATATCTCCTGCAATATAACATGTATTTGTGTCGTTCTCAGACGACGACATAGGATTCATTGATAAACTATGATAAACTATGATAAACTATGTGGGGTATATGAGAGTAAGGGGGTCTGTAATAAAAACTACTGAGGAGACTGCCAGCACATAACAAAGAAACTGAATAAGTATGTCGATATTTTGGGCAGAGTATAGGCTTGGCTCTTATATTTAGTACAAGGGCAGGGGCTAAGCTCCTATTTGTGGCAGTAGCAGAATGAAGGTTAGGCCTGGTGCTTATCTCACAGGGGAGACATGAGCTGCATGTCGAGATATGTGAGCATATTGTGGGCTGAAAAATAACCCAGGCCGGGACAGGAATAAGGATTCTAAGTAGGATGCGAGACATGTCACATCGCCATGCTGGGCTAGAAGTTATAAACGAACATTTGACCACACCTTAACACAAGTTATGCTCTTTTAGGGAGGGCTATATACAATTTGGTGTATTACACGAATACTGAATACCGCTGTTAATCAATGTCTTGCAGCCCGATACAACTCAAAGGTGTCTTTACAGTAAAGTAACTCTCAGTATACAATCCCCTTCACAGCAAGATGACAAGGTAAATAAATTATTGAATTATAGCCCCCACCTAATCTTGAGTCTCCTAGTCAATGTAATCAGAACAGAGTTTGGGATAGCTACAACCCCCACAAGATTGTGGGGGAGATGTCAGAGAGCAAGCAAAGCCTGGTGTTAATAATGAGAGGTAGCTTCAGTTCTAATGTGCTGGTATTTGCAGTGTTTTCTAGAAGGCATTCTCAGGCTTTGCTGAGTAAATAGCATGGTTATATTTTCAGAAACAAGCTGCTTATGTGACAGGCTGTAACGTCTTAGGTTACCTAAAATACCACCTAGCTAGATGCCAAGTATAAAATGTCAGGTTATGACTGAGCGATTACCTTTTAACAACCATCACAGTGTATGTATGGACTTATAGAACATGTAGTATGATTTGACCGAACTTTTCAAGCTGGTTAACGCGACACACCCAGAAGATCACTCACCTGCCTATATATTTACTCACATTGTTGTTAAAATTGCCCATGGCTATCCTTGTATTCTACAAATTGTTGTCAATGTAAGTTTTATACTTCAATAAAAATATTTTGGAAAATAAAAAAAATAATACTATAGCCTCAGTTTTCTTTAGTCCCTAAATATAACTGAACATTTCTATAATATGACGTTTCCCTTCTCTCTTCTAAGCTATACATATTTAGGTCATTGAGCCTTTCTTTGTAAGTTTTATTTTTTATATCATGTACCGTTTTAGCAGTCCTGAACAGATTCTAATGTATTTGAGTCAACAATTAGCTCAGCCATGGGCATCACCTTTTTTACTGAGAAGTCAGGTTTCTAGCTCTGTTAATTCAGTTGTGGATTAGTGCACCTGATTAGATTTGGACTATCCAATACATATATCACTAGATTTTCCAACTCTGTCATTGATCTCTTATCCAGTCTAGAAATGTGCAAAACTCAACATTCACTAGATGTTCTTTCCAAATGCGGTCTAGAATCTACCTTACCTGATTTTACTTGACAGGTGCCTTTGTATAATGGAGTTTGTTTCTGACTGTCTGGATATAGGGCAGTAGTAGCTATATATAGCACACATAACTAAACATTTTATATGAAAAAAAAGAAGTTCAAACATAATACAGAAAAAAACTTTTTTTATTAACAAGAAAAGCTTGACACCCTGCAACTGACCAAAATGGTGTATTTGTAGACTACTGCATGATCAGTAGAATATCCAGTGTAACTATTATAGAAGAAAGATCACAAACTGAATCAAAGAAGGGGTTTTTAGTATTTTTTTCTATTGGGAGATATTGAATATTTAATTCACATATAAATATCTGTGGGTTTTTTATGTTTTTTTTTAGATGTTATAACTATGATTGGCACAACCGTTGAAAGGGCACAAAAAGTAAAAGAAAACCAAGAACAGGTAGACGTACACATATGCAAGAAGAGCAGCTTCTTTGATAACTTTTTTGAGTTTTTCCTTTAAAAAAAAAAAAATTACCATCTGCAACATAAAGCTATTAATAATACAATAATGACCCAAGACATTCATTACTAACTTTTTACTACTAACCTACTTAAAGGGACAGTCTACTCCAGAGTTTTTATTGTATTAAAAAGATAGATAATCCCTTTATTACCCATTCCCCAGTTTTGCATAACCAGCTCTGTAATAGTAATACACTTTGCACCTCTGTGATTACCTTGTATCTAAGCCTCTGCAGACTGCCCCCTTATTTCAGTTAATTTGCATTTTAGCCAGTCATTGCCCTCTCATAAGTAACTACATGGGTGTAAGCACAATGCTATCAATATGGCACACATTAACACTCTCTAGATGTAAAGAACTGTCAAATGCATTGAGATAAGAGGTGGCCTTCAAGGGCTTATAAATAAACTATACCATCCCTTTAAGTAGTTTCTGCAGTTTTCTATAACTTAAAGGGACAGTCTAGTCAAAAATAAACTTTCATAATCCAGATAGGGCACGTCATTTTAAACATCTTTCCAATTTACTTTTATCATCAATTTTGCTTTGTTCTCTTGGTATTCTTAGCTGAAAGCTAAACCTAGGTAGGCTCATATGCTAATTTCTTAGCCCTTGATAGCCGCCTATAATCTGAATGCATTTTGACAGTTTTTCACAACTAAAGTACATTAGTTTATGTGTGCCATATAGATAACTTTTTGCTCACGCATGTGGGGTTACCTAGGAGTCAGCATTGATTGGCTAAAATGCAAATCTGTCAAAAGAACTGAAATAAGGGGCAATCTGCAGAGGCTTAGATACACCACAGCCATTTACTACAACTCACAAATAACAACAGGACTAAAATATTGGCAAATAAAAAACCAAACAAACTAAACACTGAAGACAAACCAAAGGGTATGAGAACTGAAAATCATCAGGTGTGCTGTTTATATCCCAATTTAATTGTAAGATTTCAGTTTAAGGATTATTTTATTAATTATTCTAAGGTATCCATTGAAATCTATGGATGTTAAGCTCTTTAAAGAGGAGAAAAAAGTAAATCAGTAAATAACATTACACCTGTGAAAGAATAAGATGTCAATGTATTTGCCCACGTAATTGTACAATTCTATACTTTGGGTGCATTATTCTGCAGATATTGATGTAAACCTATTTTAAAAACCATGCTTTGCTTCTTTGAAAAATACAAAAAAAATACTCAAAAGTTCAAATAAATCTTATTCATACAAAGTTTTCAAAATGTAAAACCTATAGTTTGTTTTATAGTGGTACAACCTTGTAGTCTTGATCCATATGCGTCAGTTTTAAGTTAATAGTTTGTTTAAAGGATATATCAATAAAACAACAATGTTGTGTTCGCATGATAATTGCATCCTGATTTTTTTTAAATACATTTTTACATTTTAGAACAGGGGGATATACTGTTGTTCTCAATATTTAATGCCTGTCCTCTTTGTTCTGTTACAAAGCTTACTTAGACCCTTATTTATTATACAGCACATACAACCTTCTAAAATTAAATGGATATGAAAACCAACAATGTTCCGTCATGATTCAGACAGAACATTTCATTTTAAACAACTTCCTAATTTACTTCCATTATCAATTTGGTATCTTTTGTTGAAAAGTAGAATGTAAGCTTAGGAGTCCATCCATCTCTGGAGCACTATTTGGCAGCAGTTTTGCAAGACTGTTATTCATTTGCAAGAGCACTAGATGGCAGCACCATTTCCTGCCATGCAGTGCTCAAGATGCCAACCTAGGTATCTCTTCAGCACATATCATGGGAATGAAGCAAATTTCATAATAGAAGTAAATTGGACATTTTTTAAAACGGTATGGGTTTTCATGTCCCTTTAAACAGTGTTGGCTTAGAAAGAGCAATATGCTTAAAGTGACACCAAAGCATCTAGTCTGGATACCTTTCATAACTCTGTTGGTGGACAGGAACAGACTTTCACAAACAGGATGACAAAAAATGTTTCCGAAAATATGGGAACATTTATTTTGACATAAAGAAAATTAATATTTTTAAAACACTGTCTTTTAGAGCCAAGCATTTAAATAACATCCGTTCAATATATTATTAGGTTTGTGTTTGCTTATTTAATTAACAAAAGTAACTATAAAAAAAACAAATAACTTTTCACGTCATGAGAGCTTAGTGCAATTTTGTGTCACTTCTTACTCAAAAGCTTCAGGTGACATAGAACTTTTTTTTAAACGTTGTCTATTCTAACTATTATTTTTCAGCCACATTTTAACAAGCTCAAGGTTTTTATCCATCCAGCGAATATTTTCTTCAATAGTTTCTCTTGCTTGTTGAACACATCGGAGTTGGGACCCATCACTCAATGCATCAAAAAAGTCGGTCACCTGAAAATGAATATACAAGACATTTATTCTACATTACAGTAACTACTTGCTTCACAAAAATGTATTGTGTGTGGCTAAGTGTTTCTCAACATTATTATTTATTGAAATAGGAGTTGTGTTACTAAAAGCTTGGCTATTGTATACAGTATCTAAATGATTACTTTCTATTGATTATAGAAATCTTTATAAATAGTGGATACCAGCTCTAGTAGATATTGGTCAGCAGACAATAACCAGCAGGACACAGTGGTAGGTATTGGTCAGCAGACAATAACCAGGACACTTTAGTAGGTATTGGTCAGCAGACAATAACCAGCAGGACACAGAGGTAGATATTGGTCAGCAGACAATAACCAGGACACTGTGGTAGACATTGGTCAGCAGACAACCAGCAGGACATAGTGGTAGGTATTGCTCAGCAGACAATAACCAACAGGACACTGAGCAAGACAAAGAGTTTTGTTCAACTGATCCCAATTTCATAAATTAGTCATAACTCATAACTATATTGTCAGAGAAGGTTTCCATAAATCTGCCATCATTTGAGGGGGATATACACACAAATTCACATTCTCTATAAAATTGTTAATTACTAGATGACAGTGTAAGAATATAATAAATATAAAAAAGTATAAACAAATGCTGTAATGATTTACAGAAAATATAATCATGCAAATCTGTAAATTAATTTTACCTGTTTAAGCTGTTCCCTAGTAGAATAGTCTCTTACAACTCCCTGTAGCATGTCCCCAATCGTACGTGAGCCCAATTCAAACCTAAAAAAATAAAAAAAAAATTTTTTGTGTATGTGACTAAACAGCATTAATAGGCTGATTCCCAGTTAAGTTACTACTCACTTCTGTACAAACTCTTGCCAGTTTTTCTTGAAAAAATCCCAAGCCAATTTGTAGCCATATGGATTCCTACTCACTGAGACAACGATACCCGGGAGCTCTTGAGTTTTTATATGATCCCCTATTAATGCTTCTTCCATTAACCTAAAAATATAAAGTACAACGTAAGTATAAGCATAAAATAAGAGTACAAAATATATATTTAATCATTGCACTGTTATCGCCAAAAAAACTTTATTTAAAGGGACATAAAACTCATATGCTAAATCACTTGAAACTGATGCAGTATAACTTTAAAAAGCTGACAGGAAAATATCACCTGAGCATCTCTATGTAAAAAAAGTAAATTTATGCTTACCTGATAAATTAATTTCTTCTATGGTACGACGAGTCCACGGATTCATCCTTTACTTGTGGGATATTATCGTCCTGCTAACAGGAAGTGGCAAAGAGCACCACAGCAGAGCTGTCTATATAGCTCCTCCCTTAGCTCCACCCCCCAGTCATTTGACCGAAGGTACAGGAAGAAAAAGGAGAAACTACAAGGTGCAGAGATGACTGAAGTTTAAAATAAAAAAATATAATCTGTCTTAAAATGACAGGGCGGGCCGTGGACTCGTTGTACCATAGAAAAAATTAATTTATCAGGTAAGCATAAATTTACTTTTGTTCTATAAGGTACGACGAGTCCACGGATTCATCCTTTACTTGTGGGATACAATACCAAAGCTACAGGACACGGATGAACGGGAGGGACAAGACAGAAGGCACCACTGCTTGAAGAACTAATATTTTATCACCTCTTTCACTTTACCCTTCCTAGTACTTAGAGTAGGCAAAGAGAATGACTGGGGGTGGAGCTAAGGGAGGAGCTATATAGACAGCTCTGCTGTGGTGCTCTTTGCCACTTCCTGTTAGCAGGAGGATAATATCCCACAAGTAAAGGATGAATCCGTGGACTCATCGTACCTTATAGAAGAAAGGAAGATATTTTACCTCACAACTTCCTCAGCTCAGCAGAGTAAGTTCTGTGTAAAAAGTTATACTCAGCTGTTGCTCAGCTGCAAGTAAAAAAAAATAAAAAAAAAAAATGAAGAAATGAACAGCAGCCAATCAGCATCAGCAGTGCTGAGGCCAAACTCTTTTACTGTGATCTCATGAGATTTCACTTAACTCTCATGAGATTTCATACTAAACTTCCTTAAACTGAATAGGGAAATAAGATAAGTGTGCACGTAAGCTCACTCCCTTAGCTGTCCCAGGACAGACATACTGATTTTCTGCGTAGAAGTCCTATGTGGCTACTGAGGAATTTTTGAGGTAAAATATCTTTCTTTTTTACATAGAGATGTTCAGGTGATATTTTCTAGTCATATGCTATGCTGCATCACTTTCAATTGTTTCAACATTTGGGTATCATGGCCCTTTAATCCCTACATTTTCAAAAACAGAATTTATGTCTTACCTGATAAATTCCTTTCTCCTACGGTGTGTCCGGTCCACGGCTTCATCCTTACTTGTGGGAATATTCTCTTCCCTAACAGGAAATGGCAAAGAGGCACACAGCAAAAGCTGTCCATAAAGCCCCTCCTCTGGCTCCGCCCCCCAGTCAATCGACCAGCGGTTAGGAGAAAAAGGAGAAACCATAGGGTGCCGTGGTGACTGTAGTGTATAGAAATAAAATTTTTTAAACCTGACAAAAAGCCAGGGCGGGCCGTGGACCGGACACACCGTAGGAGAAAGGAATTTATCAGGTAAGACATAAATTCTGTTTTCTCCTACATTGGTGTGTCCGGTCCACGGCTTCATCCTTACTTGTGGGAACCAATACCAAAGCTTTAGGACACGGATGAAGGGAGGGAACAAGTCAGGTAACCTAAACGGAAGGCACCACGGCTTGCAAAACCTTTCTCCCAAAAACAGCCTCCGAAGAAGCAAAAGTATCGAATTTGTAAAATTTGGTAAAAGTGTGCAGTGAAGACCAAGTCGCTGCCTTACAGATCTGATCAACAGAAGCCTCGTTCTTGAAGGCCCATGTGGAAGCCACAGCCCTCGTAGAGTCAGCTGTAATTCGTTCAGGAGGCTGCCGTCCGGCTGTCTCATAAGCCAATCGGATGATGCTTTTCAGCCAAAAGGAAAGAGAGGTAGCAGTAGCTTTCTGCCCTCTCCTCTTACCAGAATAAACGACAAACAAGGATGATGTCTGTCTGAAATCCTTTGTTGCCTCTAAATAGAATTTTAAAGCACGGACCACATCTAGGTTGTGTAACAAACGTTCCTTCTTTGAGACTGGATTCGGACACAGGGAAGGAACAACTATTTCCTGGTTAATATTCCTGTTGGAAACCACTTTTGGAAGAAAACCAGGCTTGGTACGTAAAACTACCTTATCTGTATGGAACACCAGATAGGGTGAAGTACACTGCAAAGCAGACAATTCAGAAACTCTTCTAGCAGAAGAAATAGCAACCAAAAACAGAACTTTCCAAGATAGTAACTTAATATCTATGGAATGTAAGGGTTCAAACGGAACCCCTTGAAGAACTGAAAGAACTAAGTTTAGACTCCATGGAGGAGTCATAGGTCTGTAGACAGGCTTGATTCTGACTAACGCTTGTACAAACACCTGCACATCTGGCACGGTTGCCAGTCGTTTGTGCAACAAAACAGACAGACAAACCTTTATCCAAACCCTCTTGGAGAAAGGAAAGTATTCTAGGAATTTTGATTTTACTCCAAGAAAATCCCTTGGATTCGCACCAACGGATATATTTTAGCCATATCTTATGGTAAATTTTCCTAGTCACCGGTTTTCTGGCTTGAACCAGAGTATCTATAACCGAATCTGAAAACCCACGCTTAGATAGAATCAAGCGTTCAATTTCCAAGCAGTCAGTTGCAGAGAGACTAGATTTGGATGTCTGAATGGACCTTGTACTAGAAGATCCTGTCTCAAAGGTAGCTTCCATGGTAGAACCGATGACATATTCACCAGGTCTTCATACCAAGTCCTGCGTGGCCATGCAGGAGCTATTAGAATCACTGAGGCCTTCTCCTGCTTGATCCTGGCTACAAGCCTGGGAAGGAGAGGGAACGGTGGAAACACATAAGCCAGATTGAACGACCAGGGCGCCACCAATGCATCCACTAGTGCCGCCTTGGGATCCCTGGATCTGGACCCGTAGCGAGGAACCTTGGAGTTCTGACGAGACGCCATCAGATCCATATCTGGAGTGCCCCATAGTTGGGTTAACTGGGCAAAGACCTCCGGCTGAAGTTCCCACTCCCCCGGATGGAAAGTCTGACGACTCAGATAATCCGCCTCCCAGTTGTCTACTGCTGGGATGTGAATTGCAGATAGATGGCAGGAGTGATCCCCCGCCCATTTGATGATCTTGGATACCTCTCTCATCGCCAAGGAACTCTTTGTTCCCCCCTGATGATTGATGTACGCTACAGTCGTCATGTTGTCCGACTGAAATCTTATTAACCTGGCCTTCGCTAGTTGAGGCCAAGCCAGGAGCGCATTGAATATCGCTCTCAGTTCCAAAATGTTTATCGGGAGAAGAGACTCTTCCCGAGACCATAGACCCTGAGCTTTCAGAGAGTCCCAGACCGCGCCCCAGCCCAAGAGGCTGGCGTCGGTCGTGACAATGACCCACTCCGGTCTGCGGAAACTCATTCCCTGAGACAGGTGATCCTGAGTCAACCACCAGAGGAGTGAGTCCCTGGTTACCTGGTCTACTTGAATTTGGGGAGACAAGTCTGCATAATCCCCATTCCACTGTTTGAGCATGCACAGCTGCAATGGTCTTAAATGGATTCGAGCAAAAGGAACCACGTCCATTGCTGCAACCATTAGTCCTATTACTTCCATGCACTGAGCTATGGAAGGCTGAGGAATAGAATGAAGAACTCGACAAGCTTTTAGAAGTTTTAACTTTCTGACCTCTGTCAGGAAAATCTTCATTTCCACAGAATCTATTATTGTTCCCAGAAAGGGAACCCTTGTGGACGGGGACAGGGAACTTTTTTCTATGTTCACCTTCCACCCGTGAGATCTGAGAAAGGCTAAAACAATGTCTGTATGAGCCCTTGCTTTGGAAAGAGACGACGCTTGGATTAGAATGTCGTCTAGGTAAGGTGCTACAGCAATGCCCCTCGGCCTTAGGACCGCTAGAAGGGACCCTAGCACCTTTGTGAAAATTCTGGGAGCGGTGGCTAAACCGAATGGAAGAGCCATGAACTGGTAATGTTTGTCCAGAAAGGCGAACCTCAGGAACTGATGATGAGTTTTGTGGATAGGGATATGAAGATACGCATGCTTTAAGTCCACAGTAGTCAAATATTGAACCTCCTGGATTGTTGGTAAAATCGTTCCGAATGGTTTCCATTTTGAATGATGGAACTCTGAGGAATTTGTTTAGAATCTTTAAATCCAGAATTGGCCTGAAAGTTCCCTCTTTTTTGGGAACTACAAATAGGTTCAAGTAAAAACCTAGACCTTGTTCCGCTGTTGGAACTGGATTTATCACTCCCATCTTTAATAGGTCTCCTACGCAATGTAAGAATGCCTGTTTCTTTATCTGGTCTGAAGATAAGCGAGACATGTGGAACCTTCTCCTTGAACTCTAGAAGATACCCCTGAGAGACTATTTCTAGTGCCCAGGGATCCGGAACATCTCTTGCCCACGCCTGAGCAAAGAGAGAAAGTCTGCTCCCTACTAGATCCGGTCCCGCATCGGGGGCTACCCCTTCATGCTGTCTTGGTAGCAGCAGAAGGCTTCTTGGCCTGTTTACCCTTGTTCCAGCCTTGCAATGGTTTCCATGCAGGTTTAGGCTGGGAAGCGTTACCCTCTTGTCTAGAGGCTGCAGAGTTAGAAGCCGGTCCGTTCCTGAAATTGCGAAAGGAATGAAAATTAGACTTGTTCTTAGCCTTGAAAGGCCTATCCTGTGGGAGGGCATGGCCCTTTCCCCCAGTGATGTCGGAAATAATCTCCTTCAATTCTGGCCCGAAAAGGGTCTTACCTTTGAAAGGAATATTAAGTAATTTAGTTTTGGACGACACATCCGCCGACCAGGATTTTAGCCAAAGCGCCCTGCGCGCCACTATAGCAAAACCTGAGTTTTTCGCCGCTAATTTCACCAATTGAAAGGCGGCATCCAAAATAAAGGAATTAGCCAACTTTAGTGCGTGAATTCTGTCCATGACTTCAAGAGTCTCTCTTTGGAGCGAATTTTCTAGTTCCTCGAACCAAAAAGACGCCGCCGTAGTGACAGGAATAATGCACGAAATTGGTTGAAGAAGGAAACCCTGCTGAACAAAAATCTTTTTAAGCAGTCCTTCCAATTTTTTATCCATAGGATCTTTGAAAGCACAACTGTCCTCTATAGGAATAGTTGTACGCTTGGCTAGCGTTGAAACAGCCCCCTCTACCTTAGGGACCGTTTGCCATGCGTCCCTTCTGGGGTCGACAATGGGGAACATTTTCTTAAATATAGGAGAGGGAACAAAAGGTACACCTGGCTTCTCCCACTCCTTAGTCACTATGTCCGCCACCCTCTTGGGTATCGGAAAAGCATCAGCGTGCACTGGGACCTCTAAGAATTTGTCCATTTTGCACAACTTCTCTGGAATTACCAAAGAATCACAATCATCAAGAGTAGCTAGTATCTCCTTAAGCAGGGAGCGGAGATGTTCTAGCTTAAATTTAAATGCCACGATATCAGGTTCTGCCTGTTGAGAAATTTTACCTGAGTCAGAAATTTCTCCCTCAGACAGCCCCTCCCTCACTGCCAACTCAGATTGATGTGAGGGTAAAACAGATAAATTATCGTCAGCGCCTACTTGCTCATCCTCTGTATTTAAAACTGAGCAATCACGCTTTCTAGGAAATGCTGGCAGTTTGGATAAAAGAGCTGCTATAGAATTATCCATTATTGCTGTTAATTGCTGCATAGTAATAAGCATTGGCGCGCTAGATGTACTAGGGATCACCTGCGCGGGCAAAACTGGTGTTGACACAGAAGGAGAGGATGATGAACTATCCCCACTACCTTCATTAGAAGAATCATCTTGGGCAATTTTATTAAATGTGACAGTACTGTCCTTACTTTGTTTGGACGCCATGGCACAATTATCACATACATTTAAAGGGGGAACCACCTTGGACAGAACATATGCTATCTGAAGGTACAGACATGTTAGACAGATTTAAGCAGGCTTTTAATGCAATGAAAACAATTTTAAACAAAACCGTTACTGTCTCTTTAAATAATAAAAAGAGCACACTTTATTTCTGAATTTTCAAAAAAACATCAAAGAAAAATCCGATCTTTCTGAAAATTACACCCCAGTGTCTTAATGCTTTGAAAGTATTGCACACCAAATTTCAAGTCTCTAAACCCTTAAATAAGCAAACCGGAGCTAATAGTTCAATTTACCGGTTTAAAACACACTACAGTCCCTGCCACAGACTTTGCTGCGGCTTTTACCTTCCTTAGGGGTGATTTAATATAGGATTAAGCCTCCCTGGATCCATTTCTCAGCTACAGGATCCTCTCACATGAAGCTGCATGCACTGCCTGTTAAAGTAACTGCGCAACTGAGGCACGAAAATGAGGCCTCCTCCCTCTGTAACAGAGTGAAGGGGCCTTTCTGACTAGAATAGGCGTCTATAACAAAAGCCAGGCGCAAATAAAAACGTTCCCAAAAATGTTTTCAAGTTCACAAAACACTTCGATTGCCATATAATAAGCTAAAAAACCAATCGATTTAGCCTACAAGGTGTCAACCAGCATATAGCCCAATTTTAAAGCCTTAATTCTGTTACTGCGTCTAAGAAAATGGCTTACCGGTCCCCTAAGGGAAAAACTGACAGTCCTCTAGCAATACTGGGTCTTGTTAGAAAAGAGACTGAATGTACCTGAAGCAGATAAGTCTGCAAACTGTTCCCCCCAACTGAAGTTCTCTGGATTCGACAGTCCTGCGTGGGAACAGCAATGGATTTCAGTTGTGAGTGCTAAAATCATACTCCTCTTTAACAGAAATCTTCATCATTTTCTGTTGCAGAGTAAATAGTACAAACCGGCACTATTTTAAAATAACAAACTCTTGATAGAAGAAATAAAAACTACAACTAAACACCACAAACTCTTTACCATCCCCGTGGAGATGCTACTTGTTCAGAGCGGCAAAGAGAATGACTGGGGGGCGGAGCCAGAGGAGGGTCTATATGGACAGCTTTTGCTGTGTGCCTCTTTGCCATTTCCTGTAAGGGAAGAGAATATTCCCACAAGTAAGGATGAAGCCGTGGACCGGACACACCAATGTAGGAGAAATACAAACTAAATATACAGTAAAATGTACAAAAAAAAAAAAAAAAAAAAAAAAAGAGCATTTCTGCCCTATTATATAATACCATTCTGCAGTTCATACATATTGTCCATTCTATGTCAGAAATAAAAACAGAAGACATTTTAGATACAACCATTATGTCTTTTGTAGTGTACAGTGACCTAAGTTAGTTAATATGATTTTATAACTTACTAGAGTAACTGGAGATTTCCATGGGATCCTATAACAGGTTTTATTTTAATTTTCTATAATAATGTGGCACACCACCATCCCAAAATTTTACAAAATCACACATTGTAGCCTAATACAGTATATATATATATATATATATATATATATATATACACACACACACGTACTGTACTGTGCTGTCATGCCATGCCTCCTACAAACTATACGTGACATTGACATTCATTCACAATCATAATGATTGTCTGTGAATGAATGTCAATATGTCATGGTTGTAAATGATGCCTGCCTGTCTGCCTGATGAGCCTTTCACATCAAAACAAGCAAAATTTAAAAAATATGTCACACTGTTGTCAGTCTGCGGTGGCACACCTGAGGATCTCTCACGGCACACTAGTGTGCCGCGGCACACTGGTTGAAAAACACTGCTCTACTGATCATGGGCAAAAAACTGACTTCCTGTGTCTAGTGCACATATCTGCTAGTGCACATGTATTAGTTTTTTCTTTCTTTTTTTTTTTTTTTAATTATTTTTTATTAAGGATATTATAAACATATACAACGTATGAAGAAATGCCAATATTTGAGTATTACAAACTTTGGAATATCATTCACAATAAGAAACAGTGAATAATCAAGTAGATATAAATTCAGAATGTAATGGGCAAAAACAACAATATCCTAATTTTTATACAGATATTTACCTCCTCTGAAAATAGTAGGCCACTCTTGGACCATTATATAATATAAAGACTTGTCGGAGGAAGATAAATTGGGTCTATAGCCACTTTAGGGCTTGGTATAGTATATAACACTAGGTAGATATATCAACAATAATCATTAAATAATTGTCAACCAGCATGAATAACATATCGCTCACCTGAAAACAAGTGTAGAACATTCATCAACACCTCCTCATTATCTAAAAAGGGGCAATCAAGCATGCATCTGCGTACATTTAATATCACAGTATTAGTAAAATCACTAAAGGGAAAGAATGATGATGAATGAATTGGGTGGTTGTCATGCAAAAAGAGAATAAATGTTTCTATAGGACTCATTTTCCTTTGCCTATGAATTAGGCTCAGTGGTGTCATGGGGGGGGGGGAGAGGAACGGGAATAAAATCAAAGTGGGTGAGGCTGAGATCAAAAACAGAAAAATATAAGTTTAAGACCGGATTGGTATGGAAAACTACCACCATTGGATCACTATGGTAAGAAGACTCATGTAGTGTTTCTGCAGTATCTCCCCTCAGGAATGTTGTCACCACTGGACACAGACGGATAAGGGGAAATGGATATGATCCGCTTACAAATGTAGAGCGGGAAAGGGTGAGGGGAGATACAGTCGGCATAGAAATATTATAGGAGCTGATGGCCCTATAAACCAAAAACCAGGGGATATTATGTTAAATAAAACCTATATATTGGCGTAAGTATAGCAAACTACAAGAACACTATTCTTCCTATATGTTAAAGGCTAAGGGCCAGAGTATGCCCAAAACACACTCTGTTGAATACAGTTTTAATAAACACGTGTAGAAAACAAATCAGACTAACTATCTTAGCACTATCTATAGTTTACATATGCAGAGTGTCTTAGACATAGACTAGTGTAAGTAATACCTCATTGTATAATGGAAATTAGGTTTATGGACCGTGTATGGGGATTACTATAGAGATGTGTATGGAAGAGTCTTCAAATACCAAATGCAATAGTCTCTTTAGGTCAAGAAGCCTGTGGAGTAGACAGTAATTTCTGGACAGGTTAGGTGTGGAATAGAACCCTATCAATAAGTAAAAATCCCATGCATGATAATTATAAAGAATACAAACAAAAGGGCATAACATAGTATCAATAATAGAGTTAGATGGAACAATACAACAGTATATAAGTGAATATCAAGTCTGTGGTTGTCATATAACCCTATGGCTAAAGTAATATGCACAAAATGCAATCTAAATTAACCATGTCAAGCTGGATACCCCTAAAATTCACATCACTGAGGGAAGGCATATCGGTATTTAGCCGTTCAACAGCTTGGTACATTAGTTTGAGTAATTTAAGAGTCTGCTCATATCAGAACATTTAGCCGGCAAGTTGAGTAGTATGCGCAGAGTTCATAACTTGACAGTTTTCATTTGTATGTCCAGGATAAATGACAATGATGGCTCCTTTAATATAGGTCATATAGAAAATGAATGACTTCCTCAGCTCCTCCACAGACCTGCATGGTCTCCCCTGGGCGAAACAAACTATTCTACCCTTAGGACCCCCCAGGGTCAAAAAGTCGGCATAAGCAAAGTGCGTCAACATAAGCTAAGGGTTGACAAAGCATTCCCCAAGCAGCGTCCCAGTCTGACACTTGATCTCTGTTACTCATTCTTTTAACCAGGAGATCGCTATGCGCAGCCGAGAGCCTCAGCTCCGCAGTCCAGGTCTCTGCAGGAGCGCTGTTCTTGTGGTATGTGGGCTTTATCTCGAGAGGTGTCAGTTTCCCCTCTGTCGCTCTCCTCTCGCAGATATAATTAATGTGCAGTGATAGGCAAGTTGTTTCAGGGCTTGGGAGCACGACAGTCTCTTCAGCACTGGCTGCTATTGCTATTTCCGTTGGGATCCACTGTTGCCCTGGTACTTGGAGATGCCTCACGTTAGTGACCGGGGCGGCAGCTGGATATTTAACTATAGCTCCATCGATCTCCGTAGCTGGACGCCTTCCAGCTTGTTCACAAACAAATAAGTTCTCCTTAGTTGACTCCCTCATGGTCTTAGACTGCTCCGCACTCTCCAAACACCACAGCCGCTCCCCACACCCGGTCTCCCTCACCAGGAGGTGTATCTCGGAGGGCATCTCAGAAATAAATGGCGGCGGCGCAGAACAAACAACAGGGTCATCCCTCCGCAGCACAGCTGTCACACCCGAGGGGGTGCCCATGCCGCCGATTGCATGATATGCCAACATCGAGGTCAACATGAGCTTAAGGTCGTTGCTGAAACTGTGGAGGTGCTCATCCACATTTACACGCAGCTCCTCTAAAATCGAGTCGATCTTTGACACCATGTTAGTGTTTTCCATGAATAAAAAGTTTGTAGCTTAGTATCCCAAATAGCTTTTGTCGCGTAAGGGAGTTTGTGGGTCAGCACATTTGGCTGATTAAACTGACTAGTCAGAATATTGGAGGGGTAGAGAGAGGCACAGGCCGCTACAAGGCCTCTGCTGCGCACCTTCTCTATTCTGGTCTGCTGATGTCTGTTAATGTTGAAAAGTCGCATTAATCCGTTCTGTAGGTATTGCCAGACACAGATCTCCTGAGAGGAATAGTATTTAGACGGTTTGAGAGAGATACTCAGTAGAATATTCAGCCTCTATAAGCAGACAAATCTTAAACAGCAGCCATCTTGGTCGTTGGTCAGACACGCCCCCTCCTCTTTCTTTCTTTTTGTTACTACATCTTATGACAGGCAGTTCAAAATAATCACTAAAATTGTAAATAATAAGAAAGGTAGCAAGAATCAGAATATTATTAAAGAAAAAAAAAACAGAATTTATGTTTACCTGATAAATTACTTTCTCCAACGGTGTGTCCGGTCCACGGCGTCATCCTTACTTGTGGGATATTCTCTTCCCCAACAGGAAATGGCAAAGAGCCCAGCAAAGCTGGTCACATGATCCCTCCTAGGCTCCGCCTACCCCAGTCATTCGACCGACGTTAAGGAGGAATATTTGCATAGGAGAAACCATATGATACCGTGGTGACTGTAGTTAAAGAAAATAAATTATCAGACCTGATTAAAAAACCAGGGCGGGCCGTGGACCGGACACACCGTTGGAGAAAGTAATTTATCAGGTAAACATAAATTCTGTTTTCTCCAACATAGGTGTGTCCGGTCCACGGCGTCATCCTTACTTGTGGGAACCAATACCAAAGCTTTAGGACACGGATGAAGGGAGGGAGCAAATCAGGTCACCTAAATGGAAGGCACCACGGCTTGCAAAACCTTTCTCCCAAAAATAGCCTCAGAAGAAGCAAAAGTATCAAACTTGTAAAATTTGGTAAAAGTGTGCAGTGAAGACCAAGTCGCTGCCCTACATATCTGATCAACAGAAGCCTCGTTCTTGAAGGCCCATGTGGAAGCCACAGCCCTAGTGGAATGAGCTGTGATTCTTTCAGGAGGCTGCCGTCCGGCAGTCACATAAGCCAATCTGATGATGCTTTTAATCCAAAAAGAGAGAGAGGTAGAAGTTGCTTTTTGACCTCTCCTTTTACCAGAATAAACAACAAACAAGGAAGATGTTTGTCTAAAATCCTTTGTAGCATCTAAATAGAATTTTAGAGCGCGAACAACATCCAAATTGTGCAACAAACGTTCCTTCTTCGAAACTGGTTTCGGACACAAAGAAGGTACGACTATCTCCTGGTTAATGTTTTTGTTAGAAACAACTTTTGGAAGAAAACCAGGTTTGGTACGTAAAACCACCTTATCTGCATGGAACACCAGATAAGGAGGAGAACACTGCAGAGCAGATAATTCTGAAACTCTTCTAGCAGAAGAAATTGCAACCAAAAACAAAAAACTTTCCAAGATAATAACTTAATATCAACGGAATGTAAGGGTTCAAACGGAACCCCCTGAAGAACTGAAAGAACTAAGTTGAGACTCCAAGGAGGAGTCAAAGGTTTGTAAACAGGCTTGATTCTAACCAGAGCCTGAACAAAGGCTTGAACATCTGGCACAGCTGCCAGCTTTTTGTGAAGTAACACAGACAAGGCAGAAATCTGTCCCTTCAAGGAACTTGCAGATAATCCTTTCTCCAATCCTTCTTGAAGAAAGGATAGAATCTTAGGAATCTTTACCTTGTCCCAAGGGAATCCTTTAGATTCACACCAACAGATATATTTTTTCCATATTTTGTGGTAAATTTTTCTAGTTACAGGCTTTCTGGCCTGAACAAGAGTATCAATAACAGAATCTGAGAACCCTCGTTTTGATAAGATCAAGCGTTCAATCTCCAAGCAGTCAGCTGGAGTGAGACCAGATTCGGATGTTCGAACGGACCTTGAACAAGAAGGTCTCGTCTCAAAGGTAGCTTCCATGGTGGAGCCGATGACATATTCACCAGATCTGCATACCAAGTCCTGCGTGGCCACGCAGGAGCTATCAAGATCACCGACGCCCTCTCTTGATTGATCCTGGCTACCAGCCTGGGGATGAGAGGAAACGGCGGGAATACATAAGCTAGTTTGAAGGTCCAAGGTGCTACTAGTGCATCTACTAGAGTCGCCTTGGGATCCCTGGATCTGGACCCGTAGCAAGGAACCTTGAAGTTCTGACGAGAGGCCATCAGATCCATGTCTGGAATGCCCCACAGTTGAGTAATTTGGGCAAAGATTTCCGGATGGAGTTCCCACTCCCCCGGATGTAATGTCTGACGACTCAGAAAATCCGCTTCCCAATTTTCCACTCCTGGGATGTGGATTGCAGATAGGTGGCAGGAGTGAGTCTCCGCCCATTGAATGATTTTGGTCACTTCTTCCATCGCCAGGGAACTCCTTGTTCCCCCCTGATGGTTGATGTACGCAACAGTCATCATGTTGTCTGATTGAAACCGTATGAACTTGGCCTTTGCTAGCTGAGGCCAAGCCTTGAGAGCATTGAATATCGCTCTCAGTTCCAGAATATTTATCGGTAGAAGAGATTCTTCCCGAGACCAAAGACCCTGAGCTTTCAGGGGTCCCCAGACCGCGCCCCAGCCCATCAGACTGGCGTCGGTCGTGACAATGACCCACTCTGGTCTGCGGAAGGTCATCCCTTGTGACAGGTTGTCCAGGGACAGCCACCAACGGAGTGAGTCTCTGGTCCTCTGATTTACTTGTATCTTCGGAGACAAGTCTGTATAGTCCCCATTCCACTGACTGAGCATGCACAGTTGTAATGGTCTTAGATGAATGCGCGCAAAAGGAACTATGTCCATTGCCGCTACCATCAAACCTATTACTTCCATGCACTGCGCTATGGAAGGAAGAGGAACGGAATGAAGTGTTTGACAAGAGTTTAGAAGTTTTGTTTTTCTGGCCTCTGTCAGAAAAATCCTCATTTCTAAGGAGTCTATTATTGTTCCCAAGAAGGGAACCCTTGTCGACGGAGATAGAGAACTCTTTTCCACGTTCACTTTCCATCCGTGAGATCTGAGAAAGGCCAGGACTATGTCCGTGTGAGCCTTTGCTTGAGGAAGGGACGACGCTTGAATCAGAATGTCGTCCAAGTAAGGAACTACTGCAATGCCCCTTGGTCTTAGTACCGCTAGAAGGGACCCTAGTACCTTTGTGAAAATCCTTGGAGCAGTGGCTAATCCGAAAGGAAGCGCCACGAACTGGTAATGCTTGTCCAGGAATGCGAACCTTAGGAACCGATGATGTTCCTTGTGGATAGGAATATGTAGATACGCATCCTTTAAATCCACCGTGGTCATGAATTGACCTTCCTGGATGGAAGGAAGAATTGTTCGAATGGTTTCCATTTTGAACGATGGAACCTTGAGAAACTTGTTTAAGATCTTGAGATCTAAGATTGGTCTGAACGTTCCCTCTTTTTTGGGAACTATGAACAGATTGGAGTAGAACCCCATCCCTTGTTCTCCTAATGGAACAGGATGAATCACTCCCATTTTTAACAGGTCTTCTACACAATGTAAGAATGCCTGTCTCTTTATATGGTCTGAAGACAATTGAGACCTGTGGAACCTCCCCCTTGGGGGAAGCCCCTTGAATTCCAGAAGATAACCTTGGGAGACTATTTCTAGTGCCCAAGGATCCAGAACATCTCTTGCCCAAGCCTGAGCAAAGAGAGAGAGTCTGCCCCCCACCAGATCCGGTCCCGGATCGGGGGCCAACATTTCATGCTGTCTTGGTAGCAGTGGCAGGTTTCTTGGCCTGCTTTCCCTTGTTCCAGCCTTGCATTGGTCTCCAGGCTGGCTTGGCTTGAGAAGTATTACCCTCTTGCTTAGAGGACGTAGCACTTGGGGCTGGTCCGTTTCTACGAAAGGGACGAAAATTAGGTTTATTTTTGGCCTTGAAAGACCTATCCTGAGGAAGGGCGTGGCCCTTACCCCCAGTGATATCAGAGATAATCTCTTTCAAGTCAGGGCCAAACAGCGTTTTCCCCTTGAAAGGAATGTTAAGTAGTTTGTTCTTGGAAGACGCATCCGCTGACCAAGATTTCAACCAAAGCGCTCTGCGCGCCACAATAGCAAACCCAGAATTTTTCGCCGCTAACCTAGCCAATTGCAAAGTGGCGTCTAGGGTGAAAGAATTGGCCAATTTGAGAGCACGGATTCTGTCCATAATCTCCTCATAAGGAGGAGAATCACTATCGATCGCCTTTACTAGCTCATCGAACCAGAAACACGCGGCTGTAGTGACAGGGACAATGCATGAAATTGGTTGTAGAAGGTAACCTTGCTGAACAAACATCTTTTTAAGCAAACCTTCTAATTTTTTATCCATAGGATCTTTGAAAGCACAACTATCTTCTATGGGTATAGTGGTGCGTTTGTTTAAAGTAGAAACCGCTCCTTCGACCTTGGGGACTGTCTGCCATAAGTCCTTTCTGGGGTCGACCATAGGAAACAATTTTTTAAATATGGGGGGAGGGACGAAAGGTATACCGGGCCTTTCCCATTCTTTATTTACAATGTCCGCCACCCGCTTGGGTATAGGAAAAGCTTCTGGAAGCCCCGGGACCTCTAGGAACTTGTCCATTTTACATAGTTTCTCTGGGATGATCAAATTCTCACAATCATCCAGAGTGGATAATACCTCCTTAAGCAGAGCGCGGAGATGTTCCAACTTAAATTTAAATGTAATCACATCGGGTTCAGCTTGTTGAGAAATTTTCCCTGAATCTGAAATTTCTCCCTCAGACAAAACCTCCCTGGCCCCCTCAGACTGGTGTAGGGGCATTTCAGAACCATTATCATCAGCGTCCTCATGCTCTTCAGTATCTAAAACAGAGCAGTCGCGCTTGCGCTGATAAGTGGGCATTTTGGCTAAAATGTTTTTGATAGAATTATCCATTACAGCCGTTAATTGTTGCATAGTAAGGAGTATTGGCGCGCTAGATGTACTAGGGGCCTCCTGAGTGGGCAAGACTGGTGTAGACGAAGGAGGGAATGATGCAGTACCATGCTTACTCCCCTCACTTGAGGAATCATCTTGGGCATCATTTTCAGTGTCACATAAATCACATCTATTTAAATGAGAAGGAACCTTGGCTTCCCCACATTCAGAACACAGTCTATCTGGTAGTTCAGACATGTTAAACAGGCATAAACTTGATAACAAAGTACAAAAAACGTTTTAAAATAAAACCGTTACTGTCACTTTAAATTTTAAACTGAACACACTTTATTACTGCAATTGCGAAAAAGTATGAAGGAATTGTTCAAAATTCACCAAAATTTCACCACAGTGTCTTAAAGCCTTAAAAGTATTGCACACCAAATTTGGAAGCTTTAACCCTAAAAATAACGGAACCGGAGCCGTTTTTATCTTTAACCCCTTTACAGTCCCTGGTATCTGCTTTGCTGAGACCCAACCAAGCCCAAAGGGGAATACGATACCAAATGACGCCTTCAGAAAGTCTTTTCTATGTATCAGAGCTCCTCACACATGCGACTGCATGTCATGCTTCTCAAAAACAAGTGCGCAATACCGGCGCGAAAATGAGGCTCTGCCTATGATTAGGGAAAGCCCCTAGAGAATAAGGTGTCTAAAACAGTGCCTGCCGATATTATTTTACAAAAATACCCAGATTAAATGATTCCTCAAGGCTAAATATGTGTATATATGAATCGATTTAGCCCAGAAAATGTCTACAGTCTTAATAAGCCCTTGTGAAGCCCTTATTTACTGTCTGAATAAAAATGGCTTACCGGATCCCATAGGGAAAATGACAGCTTCCAGCATTACATCGTCTTGTTAGAATGTGTCATACCTCAAGCAGCAAAAGACTGCTCACTGTTCCCCCAACTGAAGTTAATTCCTCTCAACAGTCCTGTGTGGAACAGCCATGGATCTTAGTAACGGTTGCTAAAATCATTTTCCTCTTACAAACAGAAATCTTCATCTCTTTTCTGTTTCAGAGTAAATAGTACATACCAGCACTATTTTAAAATAACAAACTCTTGATTGAATAAAAAAAACTACAGTTAAACACTAAAAAACTCTAAGCCATCTCCGTGGAGATGTTGCCTGTACAACGGCAAAGAGAATGACTGGGGTAGGCGGAGCCTAGGAGGGATCATGTGACCAGCTTTGCTGGGCTCTTTGCCATTTCCTGTTGGGGAAGAGAATATCCCACAAGTAAGGATGACGCCGTGGACCGGACACACCTATGTTGGAGAAAAGTACATACTTTAAAACTGCCTTTCAAAAAAGGAGTAGTATCTCCTTGCAACGACTTACAAAGGGGAAGATTCTCCTTTGCCTTCATGTAGAGACCACAGCCCCCTTGTAGGGACTGAATAAAGAAGTAACGGACCCTGCACTGATGAAGTTAAAAGCATTAAGGTAAACACCTTTCAAAATGATGAATAATACATATTGCAATGATTTCTATTATCTTTAACCCACTTTTTAGAGACTTTTGTAATACAGCTATTAAAAAGACTGTTTTATATCCCTTTACCTGCTGGTTTATGGTTTTTAGATCTTGTGTGTTTTTTTTTTGGTCTAAACTCTAGAAGAAGGGGTAATCCTTATATAAATTAGAGCCTTTGGGTATATTTATAAAACTTTGATGTGCATATAGGGGTCCCATGAGCCTCTACTCAAACTCACATATACTCAACAGTGATCACCTGGCTATTAAAACTTATATGGGGCTTTATTTTTAAGTGGGGCTTCAAATCAAGGGTTCATGATGGACCGAAGAGTTAATTAAAGGGACAGTCTACACCTTGGTCAACTTAAAGTCTTAATTTAGATCAAACAGCAAATTGCCCCCCTTTGCTTTCTGTAGCATAAGCACTGAAAAGCTTTATTTCCTGCACTTAATTTTTATTTAACAATATTTTAATACAAAAAAACCCCCACGATAGACAGACAGACAGAATTTACCTTTGCAGTTTCTGTTTGTCTGAACTAAGAGTCAGTGCCGCTTCAATCTGGTACATAATGCTGCTTGTCAACGACCTTTTATACTGCTCAAACAGAAAGTCCCATCCTTCAGATTTCTGAGCGCCAACAGAATAGACAGCAAATGCAACATCACTTGGTAAACTAAAGACGACATTAGATAAATAGTCATAGGTTACTAAACTCATCACATTTATATTGGATGTTGCTATAATAAAACTGCTACAGATGATAAATACAAGGCTGCACAGGAAATGCTATAAAGTTTAGCTGATTTTTTATACAGGATTATGATAAATTACCTGCAATGAAAATCTCATGAGAAATTTGAGAATATCTCCTAAGTCTATTTGTTAAATTTGCACTGTAAACAAACATTTTCTAAAATGCATATAAAAAACAGAATTAAATATTACATTTGGTCATTAAAAGTAGTTAAAGGGATATGAAACCCAAATATTTTCTTCTTTCATTCAGACAGAGCATACCATTTAAAACAATTTGCTTCTATTACCAAATTTGCTTTGTACCCAGGATATTTTGTGTTGAAGAGATACCTAGGTAGGCATCTGGAGCACTAAATGGCAGGAAATAGTGCTGTCACCTAGTGCTCTTGCAAATGGATAACATTATTGCAAAACTGCTGCCATATAGCGCTCCAGAAATGGGCCGGCTCCTAAGCTTATGTCCCTGCTTTTCAACAAAAGATACCAAGAGAACAAATAAAAATTGATAATAGTAAAAGTAAATTAGAAAGTTGTTTAAAATTGCATGCTCTAACTGACTCATGAAAGAAAAATTTGGGGTTTCATATTGCTTTAAAGGGACAGTCAACACTTGCGGTAACATTATGCGATATTGAAAAATAAAAGCGCGTGCAATTTCTGACCGAGGATTGGATTCTGATTTGCTGATCATTTGAAGAACAAGGTAGCTACGTAACTGTGGGGGGAGTTTGGCTGCCATATTTACCTGGTATTAGAGAAGTTATCGACGGTGATTAGTACAAGAAGCAAGTAGGCAAGGCAGAAGGGGTATAGTGCAGGCGGATCTTCGTTTTTTATTTTTCAATATCGCATAGTGTTGACTGTCCCTTTAAGTAAAACCTGTCTAAATCTTGCAGCATATGCTACATGCAATGACATTTTCAATCCAGATATATTATTTGACAGATAAAGATGGCAATCTCACTGGGTTTGTGTTACGAAACAATACCCCACACATTTTACTTATAAACTAATAAGCAATAAAAAAAAATATGATTAGCCTTCAAGATTTTCTACTAATATATCAACAACAAATTGCAAGTTGACTCATCTGTTTTCTATGGCAGTATAGATCAACAAGGATGTTTTACAGTTTTCATCTGAGTAGGTATCATAGCATTGACTCGGAGAGTGAAAAAACTAAATTTATACTTACCTGATAAATTATTTTCTTTCCTGGCATGGAGAGTCCACAAATCCATTCAATTACTAGTGGGAATTCAACTCCTGGCTACCAGGAGGAGGCAAAGAACACCCCAGCAAAGCTTTAAGTATCCTCCCTCTTCCCACAATCCCCAGTCATTCTGCCGAGGAAATATGGAAATAGAAGAGGACACAAAGGGTATAGAGGTGCCTGAAGCTTAGAAAATGACACAAACAATCCAAGCCGTCTAAAAAGGGCGGGTCATGGACTCTCCATGCCAGGAAAGAAAAGAATTTATAAGGTAAACATACATTTTGTTTTCTTTCCAATAGCATGGAGAGTCCACAAATCCATTCAATTACTAGTGGGAACCAATACCCAAGCTAGAGGACACAGAATGGAAGGGAGGGAGAACAAGACAGGCATACCTAAACAGAAGGCACCACCGCTTGAAAAACTATCCTCCCAAAAGAAGCCTCAGCCAAGGGGAAAAGACATCAAATTTGTAGAATTTGCAAAAAGTATGCAACGAGGACCAAGATGCCATTTGTAGATCTGATCTACAGAAGCTTCCTTTCTTAAAAGCCCAAGAAAAAGAGAGACAACCCTAGTGGAATGAGCCGTAATTCTCTCAGGAGACTGTTGTCCAGCTGTCTCAAAAAACAAACAAAAACACTTCGCAACCAAAAAGAAAAAGAGTAGAAGAAGTGTCCTTATGACTCCTCCGTTCACCAGAGAATATAGCAAAAAGGGCAGTAGATTGAAGAAATTCCCTAGTTGCTTGCAGAAAGAACTTCAGAGCACACACACCATCTCCAGGTTGTGCAAGACACATTCCATCTGAGAAGAAGGAATAGGACATAACGGAAGAACGACAAATTATTGATGAATATGGCGGTCTGAAACCATTTTAGGAAGGATCCCAAATTAGTACAAAGTACCATCTGATCCGCATGAAAAATAAGGTATGGAGGGATACACTGTAGAGCCGAAAGATCTGAGACTCTACAAGAAAATACAAACGTTCCAAGATAACAAGTTAAAATCAACAGAGTGCACAGGCTCAAACGGCGCCTGCTGCAGAACGCTAAGAACAAGATGAAGACTCCATGGAGGAGCAAATGGATTAAACACAGGCCTGATCTGACCAAGGCTTGAACAAAGGATTGACCATCTGGCAAGTCCGCCAGCCAAATATGCAAAAGATCACCAGGGCAGAAATCTGACCCTTCAGAGTACTGACTAATGAGCCTTTCTCCAGGCCCTCCTGAAGAAAGGACAGAAGGTAGGGGAACCCTCACCTGACTCAGAGTAAACCCCTAGATTCACACCAATAAAGGTATTTTCACCACACCTTATGGTAAATCTTGCTAGATACTGGCTTACGAGTCTGAAATACAGATCAATAACCCACTCTGAAAACCCTCGTCAATAAAAGACTAGGTGTTCAAACTCCAAGCAGCCAGCTTCATAGAAACTAGGTTTGGATAGAGGAAAGGATCCTGAAGTAGAAGGTCCTTCTTGAGAGACAACTTCCAAGGGGGAAGGGGTGACATCTGCATCAATCTGTGAACCAGATAATGCGAGGCCAGGCTGGGGCGATGAGATCACCAACGCTCGCTCCTTTTTGACACGAGTTATCACCCAAGGAAGAAGGGAAAATGAAGGAAAGGGGTACACTAGACCGAAGACCCAAGGAACCACCAGAGCGTCGATCAGAGCTGCTTATGGATCTCTTGATCTTAACCTGTATTTTGGAAGCTTGGTGAGCAGATGAAACGCCATCAGGAATATGGCAAGGAACTTGAGTGTAGAAGAATATAATATATTTATCTATACACCTGGAGAAAAAATGAAAATATATACACAAAAAAACAAGTATATGGTCATACTCCAGATTGTGCTAAGACCTCCAGTCATACAGTCGTCCGCCTTTACCTTTAAGCCCCTGAGGAGCTCTCAGAAGAAACGAAAACCTCCTCCTCTATCGCTAAGGAACTCCTCGTTCCTGCTGTGGGGCCACTGAAGAGAAGTTGTCCGCTTAGAAAAGATAAATAAGACTGATTTAGCTGAGACATGCTATCTGCGCATCAAGATAGATTTCAATTAGAAATAATTTATAGGGAGGACTGACTCCTTTCAAAATCAGGATCCCACTTAAAGGACCCCAAAGAACTCTTCAGCTGAAAAGCTGACATCCAAAGACACAATCTCTTAAAATGGTCTCAAAATACAAAACCAGGCTGGGCCGCCATAATACGCCCTACGCTTGCGCTTAGCAGAACGTGACAAGGCATGGATAACTTTCGATACCGCCATTTGCAGCTGATCCGCAAAATCTGACGGCCAACGAATCTCTCCCGCAGGAGTAATGGTTGGACCCTGGGGCGCTGCATGTGCAATAGGAGATGGATGCAGGGAACGCACCTCACGGGACGGGGACCCCTCAGAGGTGGACGGCTCAGTAGTACTAGACATTCGTTTGCTCTTAGATGTTGTAACTTTATTAAGGCACGTAGAAAATAGTTGAGCAGGCTGATCCACCAGAACCTCCTCACAATAAACAGAGGAATGAGACTGCATGAGACCTAACGAGTCAGAGTCCTCCATAGCTTGCGATGTTATTAAGGACTAGATTAACTTAGTAAATAGGCACCTTTATAACCTCCAATGGCCGGGGCACTCACCACCTCCTATGACCCAGACTACAGAAACCGTTTTGTCTCCTGCGCCGCTGATCAACAGAGGAAGATAGATAGCCACACCCGGTCACATGGAATGCCCGGCAGGAACCGCCCCTGCCTAAGGAGAAAACGCGCCAAAAAAAAGGCCACGCCATACTCCCGTAAGTCACCTGAAATTTCCACACATTGCCAGAGCCTCAACTTGCACATAATGCAGCAATGACACAATAAACAATATCATGTATAACCCCCCCCCCTGTTTAATAATCCCCTTTCCAGGAATATTAACCCTTCATTCTTTAAAGATAAAAGGCGTCACACTGTGACCCTGTCTTCCGTGTTATCATTATGTAATAAAAATGAAACAATCTTACCAGAATCTATGCCGTGGAACAAAAACACGGCCCTTCAACTGCGACAGGTTAGTAGCCTCGCTCCTGACATGGACTTGAGTGTAAAAAGCAGGCAGCGAAACTCGTCAACGCTGATTGCTTTTGGAGCTGGTTTCGCAGAAAGACTCTCCCTGCATCTCCGGAGTCAAACTTTCATCCATGCTCTCACTGAGAGGCTGACAAGACTACTTAAAACTCCAGTCCCATTCCGAAGAGTACTACCCTCCATAAGAGACTACTCCGATCTTCGGCATTTCTCTGCCGTCATCCTGTAACGAAAGGCAAAGAATGACTGGGGGATGAGGGAGGTGGGGGAGGTATTTAAGCCTTTGGCTGGGGTGTCTTTGCCTCCTCCTGGTGGCCAGGTTCTTAATTACCAACAGTAATAAATGAAGCCCTGGACTCTCCTCCCCTTTAGATGGAAAAAGAATAAAGTCCAAGGAGCTGCCAGAAGATCTGGCTATTGAGAAAGAACAGATGGCGCAAGAACCAGATATCGTCCAGACAGGGTGCCATCGTAATCCTTAGAGACCTGGTCACAGCTTAAACACCTCTTAGGATAGTATCGCAAAAGAACCTGTGAACTAAAAGAGCCGTATAACCCTAGAAAAAACTAAGGGAACTATGGCCAGACTGAAAGGACGGTCTCCTTTAGAAGCACATTGCCAGATGAGGAAGCATGAGCTTAACCAGGTGCAAACCCACGAACTTTGATCAGGAGCGATGTAGCTTATCACTAAGTCACGTCTCCTTCGCCGTCTACAGGTAGAAGGATGGAACCTTATAATTCATCGATGCTAAGGTGCTCATAGATTAGAAGAAAACAATGTGCACACCCATTCAAGGAGCAAAAAGCTGTAGCAGGATTCAAACTGCTACTACTTGCTAGGTCAGAAAGGCAACCGTTAGATTACAACAGACCAAATATATTCCTAAAATTACTAAGGAAAAAATATGACTCACGCAGAAATAAAATCTCCTCGACGAGAAAAAGATTAAACAATACTCTTAGGACCCTAAGATCACAGGCTCTAAATATATATATATATATATATATATATATATATATATATATATATATATATATATATATATATATATATATATTGATATAACCGTGGATAAAAGTAAAACTCAACATACCTCTGGTTACTTAAGTTGTATTTTAAATAGCTTGTAGCCTCAGCTGGGTTCAAAATCATGATCTTCACCTTGCTAGTCAGACAAAAGCTAATGGTGCAGGGAGCACTGTCACTGAATAAAACAATTCAAGATAAGGAAGCCCTTATGTAAACTTGCCCTCACATCCCCTAGAGGTAAAATAATGGGAAAACCATTTTATTACGGTTAGTAACTTCTGGTAATAACGCTATGAGGCGGATGCAGCTAGAAGAACTACAGCACTTAGACACCTCCAGAGCTAGCTGCATTAAATAACGATTCCCCCTACTTTGGACCTGAAACCAAGCCCTAGTATGAGAAGGGAAATACGTCTTCATCATCTTACAGTACTCTTAAGAATGGTCTTACTGTATATACTGAAAAGGTCACACACATGGCCGGAACTCCGGTGCCAATAAGGGGAAAACGCAGCGCCCTATAAAAACTGCCCAACTAAATCCCCACAATGAAGAGATTATCTGGTAATAGCCCCCAGAGACTGTAAAATAAATATAGGGATTAACCCCCAAAGTGATGGACCTTCTCACCTAGAAGGGACAAGCACTTACCTCTGGAGTTCAGCTGCAGGTAGGTACAGCAACCCAGGTATGAAGAAAAAGAAAAACAGAGTAACCAACCCTGGGTTCCTATGCAGGGGTAGCATAAATGTTGGAAGGTAAGCAAAGACTACCTCACCATCTTACAACTGCTAAAAGCCACCATTATTCTTACTAAAGAGATTGACAAGGACACAGCATAGCTCCAAATCCTTGCTTGCAGGGAAAAGTACCCATTAAAGGATTAATATCTTCAGACACGTTCTTTGCACATCCATCCTAATGAATAAGGCAAAGAATGACTGGGAATTGTGGGAAGTGGGAGGATACTTTGCTTTGCTGGGGTGTTCTTTGCCTCCTCCTGGTGGCCAGGAGTTTAATTCCCACTAGTAATTGAATGGATTTGTGGACAATCCATGCCATTGGAAAGAAAAACCCCATATATTGTTAATGTTGCACTTCAGAGAATATTTAAATAGAATTCAATTGTAACGCTACTGTTTGGATAAAAAATACAAGCTAAGTATCACTTGCATGTAGTACCTCAGAGCCATTAGTTAAATGAGCATGCTTGGTGAATCCATGGATAAACAGTTGTTCCCTTACTCGATAAAAAGAAAAACCATGTATGTATAAAAAATATCTGAAAGTAGGAAAAACAAACAAAATAAAACACCTGATTCTTCCACCAGACTCTTGCCATTCCTTAAATAGTTTCTCTGCTTTGTCTACACATGGTTGATATTTCCTTATACAGGCAAAGACAAGCAGGTGGCTGCGTAGCATTCTCTCAGAGACTGTGCCTTCATCTGTCCATGACTGAGCATCAATGAGGTTGTGGAAAAGATTTAGAATATACCTCTAATAAAAAAAAACAAAGTCGTTCTGAAATTTGGTCCATGCATAGAAAGAGTAAACAGCAAATTTTATTTGTTCATTAAGTTTTATTTTTTTATTTAAATAGGTTTTTTTTAAAACAGTATATTGCAGTAGTTGAAAGCACAGTGGATCATATATCATTATAATGTATACTAGCTGGGAACCAGTTACCTTTGTTTGATTTTCAACTTCCTTCATGTCTCTCTTTTCCATTAACTTGTACATAGGAACCAGTTCATGGAACCCTTGAAATACTGGCATAATTTTATTTTCTTGTTTCAAGTACAATGTTAGACTGAGAGCTTTGTCTATTGGTATACGTCCAATGCTAATAAAGAAGGTGAAAAAAGGTGTTTTTAAAGGATTTAAGGCATTGCTTATTCATTTAGACATAAAACATTCTACAAGGTCATGAAAACAATAGGTTTAACTTTTTAAGCAATGTTTATATGTTTAGTCAAAGTGTCTCATAAATTGTGAAAGAAATACTGGCATTGAACTGGTCAACACAGAATGTCTGCTTAAGGGCTTCATGAAAGCGATATTTGCGCTCCACTGTATAAAACCAGCGCATGTTAATGTGCACTGGTATTACAAGCTGCCAGCAATGCAAACGCTGGCTCGCGTTCGCATTGCTGGGAAGCATTGCGCTCACAAGAATGCACTTCCATAGGCTCCAATTAGAGCCTCGTTCTGATGCCGTCAGAGACAATAATTTAGCACTCCACTTGTAATCTAGCCCTAAATGTTTTGACTTATCTCCAAATTATGCAAATTTATAAACATTTATAATCATTCAAAGCAAAAAGGTACACAAAAGTGAGCACCAGTTTTTAAGTCTCCTCTATAGGAGAATCTGCCTGCCCCGTATTGACCAAACCTCAGCACTTAGCTAACAGATGTCATGTGCAGGCAGTGCACTGCTAGGGATGGGTGGTGAGCTACTCTATGTAAAGAAAGGATCTGCCCACTGGGATTCTGGGTGAGGGAAAGGAAGTGCACTCATAACATGGCGCTGTAAGCAAATGTCATCTGGAATGATGAAAGTGAGGATACAAATCCCATTATTCCACCAAATTGTAGAAGTTGTTGCCTCCATTTTCCAGAGTGCTACTTTCCTTGAGTTTTAGATGAGTGTATAAAGGATGGATGTGTGTAAGTTCATCATCTGTTCCTACCTCTATGATGTTACTGGGAGTAATAATGCAAACCACTGGTAAAAAAAAATCTTAGTTATCATAGGGTTAAGAGCAAAACCATACAGATTAAACACATCTGTTGTGATCTCATTTTACAAATTGTATTTCAATATATATTTTTGTCATTGTAATCAATTGTATATTGTTGGGAAGTGTGATCAAAATTTTTAACCCACACTTCCCAATATGCTGGCTTACATGAGCTGCACTGCAAGGGTTTCAAAACTGCAAATGATTATTTGATAAATGGAGCCCAATGCTGTGACATACAGTTTAATCAGTTCACCTTTCCTCAAAGCACTACTGTAGGCCTAAACTACATTGTGCAATCTGAGGGGGGGGGGGAAATGTATACAAAACTTCTAGTTAACCTTACCTTACAAGCTGAAAGGCATTATTGATTAGACTGGCTCTGTCATTGCCACCAATGGCTGTGTGGTTTTCTTTTAATAACTTAATCAATGCATCCCACCCGTCTCCTTCATAATGTACTATGTAATAGCCGTTCATCCCCAGATTAAACTTAATCCATTTTATTTCTTCTGGAAGGACTATGACATCTGGAAGAGAGTACCAAATAAAGAAATGAAAGTTATAAAATCAAGACATAATATGATGCATTTTGCTATGTGCGAATCGCGAATATACAATTTTGTTCTATGGCAGCATTTTCAATTAAACTGCAGCAGCCATTTGAATTTGTAAAATCACTCAAATTACAATATCAATAACAGTTAAAACACACAAAGAACATATGAAAAAGACTTCAAGTAAAAAAACATAATTTATGTAAGAACTTACCTGATAAATTAATTTCTTTCATATTGGCAAGAGTCCATGAGCTAGTGACGTATGGGATATACATTCCTACCAGGAGGGGCAAAGTTTCCCAAACCTCAAAATGCCTATAAATACACCCCTCACCACACCCACAATTCAGTTTAACGAATAGCCAAGAAGTGGGGTGATAAGAAAGGAGCGAAAGCATCAAACAAGGAATTGGAATAATTGTGCTTTATACAAAAAAATCATAACCACCACAAAAAGGGTGGGCCTCATGGACTCTTGCCAATATGAAAGAAATGAATTTATCAGGTAAGTTCTTACATAAATTATGTTTTCTTTCATGTAATTGGCAAGAGTCCATGAGCTAGTGACGTATGGGATAGCAGATACCCAAGATGTGGAACTTCCACGCAAGAGTCACTAGAGAGGGAGGGATAAAATAAAGACAGCCAATTCCGCTGAAAAAAATAATCCACAACCCAAATCAAAAAGTTTTAATCTTAAAATGAAAAAAACTGAAATTATAAGCAGAAGAATCAAACTGAAACAGCTGCCTGAAGTACTTTTCTACCAAAAACTGCTTCTGAAGAAGAAAAAATATCAAAATGGTAGAATTTAGTAAAAGTATGCAAAGAAGACCAAGTTGCTGCTTTGCAAATCTGATCAACAGAAGCTTCATTCCTAAAAGCCCAGGAAGTAGAAACTGACCTAGTAGAATGAGCCGTAATCCTTTGAGGCGGGGATTTACCCGACTCCACATAAGCATGATGAATCAAAGACTTTAACCAAGACGCCAAAGAAATGGCAGAAGCCTTCTGACCTTTCCTAGAACCAGAAAAGATAACAAATAGACTAGAAGTCTTTCTGAAATCTTTAGTAGCTTCAACATAATATTTCAAAGCTCTTACTACATCCAAAGAATGTAAAGATCTCTCCAGAGAATTCTTAGGATTAGGACACAATGAAGGGACAATAATTTCTCTACTAATGTTGTTAGAATTCACAACTTTAGGTAAAAATTTAAATGAAGTCCGCAACACCGCCTTATCCTGATGAAAAATCGGAAAAGGAGATTCACAAGAAAGAGCAGATAACTCAGAAACTCTTCTAGCAGAAGAGATGGCCAAAAGGAACAAAACTTTCCAAGAAAGTAATTTAATATCCAGAGAATGCATAGGTTCAAACGGAGGAGCCTGTAAAGCCCTCAGAATCAAATTAAGACTCCAAGGAGGAGAGATTGACTTAATGACAGGCTTGATACGAACCAAAGCCTGTACAAAACAATGAATATCAGGATGATTAGCAATCTTTCTGTGAAAAAGAACAGAGAGAGCAGATATTTGTCCTTTCAAAGAACTTGCAGACAAACCCTTATCCAAACCATCCTGAAGAAACTGTAAAATTCTAGGAATTCTAAAAGAATGCCAAGAGAATTTATGAGAAGAACACCCTCGGTAAAAAATCTTTCTAGACACAGATTTACGAGCCTGTAACATAGTATTAATCACTGAGTCAGAGAAACCTCTATGACTAAGTATCAAGCGTTCAATCTCCATACCTTCAAATTTAATGATTTGAGATCCTGATGGAAAAATGGGCCTTGAGATAGAAGGTCTGGCCTTAACGGAAGTGTCCAAGGTTGGAAACTGGCCATCCGAATGAGATCCACATACCAAAACCTGTGTGGCCATGCTGGAGCCACCAGCAGTACAAACGAACGCTCCATTAGGATTTTGGAAATCACTTTTGGAAGAAGAACTAGAGGCGGAAAGATATAAGCAGGTTGATAATTCCAGGGAAGTGACAACGCGTCCACCGCTTCCGCCTGAGGATCCCTGGATCTGGACAGATACCTGGGAAGTTTCTTGTTTAGATGAGATCTATTTCTGGAAGTCCCCAGATTTGAACAATCTGAAGAAATACCTCTGGGTGAAGAGACCATTCGCCCGGATGTAACGTCTGGTGACTGAGATAATGCGCTTCCCAATTGTCTATACCTGGGATGTGAACCGCAGAGATTAGACAGGAGCTGGATTCCGCCCATACAAGTATCCGAGATACTTCTTTCATAGCCTGAGGACTGTGAGTTCCACCTTGATGATTGACATACGCCACGGTTGTGACATTGTCTGTCTGAAAACAAATAAATGATTCTCTCTTCAGAAGAGGCCAGAACTGAAGAGCTCTGAAAATCGCACAGAGTTCCAAAATGTTGATTGGTAATCTCGCCTCCTGAGATTCCCAAACCCCCTTCGCTGTCAGAGATCCCCATACAGCTCCCCAACCTGAAAGACTCGCATCTGTTGAGATCACAGTCCAGGTTGGACGAACAAAAGAGGCCCCTTGAATTAAATGATGGTGATCCAACCACCAAGTCAGAGAAGATCGAACATTGGGATTTAAGGATATTAATTGTGATATCTTTGTATAATCCCTGCACCATTGGTTCAGCATACAAAGCTGGAGAGGTCTCATGTGAAAACGAGCAAAGGAGATTGCGTCCAATGCAGCAGTCATGAGACCTAGAATTTCCATGCACAAAGCTACAGAAGGGAATAATTGAGACTGAAGGTTTCGACAGCCTGAAATCAATTTCAGACGTCTCTTTTCTGTTAGAGACAAAGTCATGGACACTGAATCTATTTGGAAACCCAAAAAGGTTACCCTTGTCTGAGGAATCAAGGAACTCTTTGGTAAATTGATCCTCCAACCATGTCTTTGAAGAAACAACACAAGTTGATTCGTATGAGATTCTGCAGAATGTAAAGACTGAGCAAGTACCAAGATATCGTCCAAATAAGGAAATACCGCAATACCCTGTTCTCTGATTACAGAGAGAAGGGCACCGAGAACCTTTGAAAAGATGATTGGAGCTGTTGCTAGGCTAAAAGGAAGAGCAACAAACTGGTAATGCTTGTCTAGAAGAGAGAATCTCAGGAACTGATAGTGGTCTGGATGAATTGGAATATGAAGATATGCATCCTGTAAGTCTATTGTAGACATATAATGCCCTTGCTGAACAAAAGGCAGAATAGTCCTTATAGTCACCATTTTGAATGTTGGTATCCTTACATAACGATTCAATATTTTTAGATCCAGAACTGGTCTGAAAGAATTCTCCTTCTTTGGTACAATGAACAGATTTGAATAAAACCCCAGACCCCGTTCCAGATCTGGAACTGGCACAATTACCCCAGCCGACTCCAGGTCTGAAACACATTTCAGAAATGCCTGAGCCTTTACTGGGTTTACTGGAATGCGTGAGAGGAAAAATCTTCTCACAGGCGGTCTTACCTTGAAACCTATTCTGTACCCTTGAGAAACAATGTTCTGAATCCAAAGATTTTGAGTCGAATTGATCCAAACATCTTTGAAAAATCGTAACCTGCCCCCTACCAGCTGTACTGGAATGAGGGCCGCACCTTCATGCAGATTTGGTAGCTGGTTTTGACTTTCTAAAAGGCTTGGATTTATTCCAGACTGGAGAAGGTTTCCAAACGGAAACTGTTCCTTTAGGGGAAGGGTCAGGCTTCTGTTCCTTATTCTGACGAAAGGAACGAAAAAGATTAGCAGCCTTATATTTACCTTTAGATTTTTTGTCCTGAGGCAAAAAAGCTCCCTTCCCCCCAGTAACAGTTGAAATTATTGAATCCAACTGAGAACCAAATAATGTATTACCTTGGAAAGAAAGAGAAAGCAACATTGACTTAGAAGTCATATCTGCATTCCAAGATTTAAGCCATAAAGCTCTTCTAGCTAAAATAGCTAAAGACATATACCTGACATCAATCCTAATGATATCAAAATGGCATCACAAACAAAGTTATTAGCATGTTGAAGAAGTTTAACAATGCTATAAGCATTATGGTCTGACACTTGTTGTGCTAAAGCCTCCAACCAGAAGGTGGAAGCTGCAGCAACATCAGCCAAAGAAATAGCAGGTCTAAGAAGATTACCTGAACATAAATAAGCCTTCCTTAGAAAGGATTCAAGCTTCCTAGCTAAAGGATTCTTAAAAGAAGTACTATCTGCCGTAGGAATAGTAGTACGTTTAGCAAGAGTAGAAACAGCCCCATCAACTTTGGGGAGTTACCTGAACATAAATAAGCCTTCCTTAGAAAGTATTCAAGCTTCCTAGCTAAAGGATTCTTAAAAGAAGTACTATCTGCCGTAGGAATAGTAGTACGTTTAGCAAGAGTAGAAACAGCCCCATCAACTTTGGGGAGTAAATGAAGTACCCAGACTATTCCATTCCCTAGAAATTACTTCTGAAATAGCATCAGGAACTGGAAAAACTTCTGGAATAACTACATGAGGTTTAAAAACTGAATTTAAACGCTTATTAGTTTTAATATCAAGAGGACTAGACTCCTCCATATCTAATGCAATCAACACTTCTTAAAGTAAAGCACGAATAAACTCCATCTTAAACAAATATGAAGATTTATCAGTGTCAATAACTGAGGCAGAATCTTCTGAACCAGATAGATCCTCATCAGAGATAGATAAGTCAGAATGATGGCGGTTATTTAAAAATTCATCTGAAATATGAGAAGTTTTAATAGACTTTTTACGTTTACTAGAAGGAGGAATAACAGACAGAGCCTTCCGAATAGAATTAGAAACAAATTCTTTAACATTAACAGGAACATCCTGAACATTAGATGTTGAAGGAATAACTACAGGTAATGGATTATTACTAATGGAAATATTATCCGCGTTAGATAGTTTATCATGACAACTAACACAAACTACAGCCGGAGGAACAGTTACCAAAAGTTTACAACAAATGCACTTAGCTTTGGAAGAACCAACATCAGGCAGTGTCTTTCCAGAAGTAGATTCTGATCCAGGGTCAGGTAGTGACATCTTGCAATATGTAATAGAAAAAACAACAACATATAAAGCAAAATTATCAAATTCCTTAAATGACAGTTTCAGGAATGGGAAAAAATGCAAAACAAAACAAGCCTCTAGAAACCAGAAGCAACTAAAAAGTGAGACTGAAATAATGTGAAAAAAACTGGCGCCAAGTATGACGCCCACATTTTTTGGCGGCAAAAAAAATCTGCAACAAACATGCGTCAAAAATGACGCAACTACGTGAAAACTTCCGGCGCCAACTATGACGCCGGAAATGACGATATTCCCGCGCCAAAAATGACGCAATAAATTGTAGCATTTTCTGCACCCGCAAGCCTAACAGCCCGCAATTTAGAAGAAAAAAGTCAATTGAAAATTTTAAGGTAAGAAAAATATTTAGTTCATATGCATTTTTCCAAAAAAAGAAACAGACAGTCTGAAAGAAGGAATACTGATTATCCTGAATCATGGCAAATATAAGTTTAAAACATATATTTAGAACTTTACATATAAAGTGCCCAACCATAGCTTAGAGTGTCATAAATAAAATAAGACTTACTTACCCTAAGACACTCATCTACATATAGTAGATAGCCAAACCAGTACTGAAACGAGAATCAGTAGAGGTAATGGTATATAAGAGTATATCGTCGATCTGAAAAGGGAGGTAGGAGAAGAAATCTCTACGACCGATAACAGAGAACCTATGAAATAGATCCCCTAGAGGAAGACCATGGTATTCAAATAGGCAATACTCTCTTCACATCCCTCTGACATTCACTGCACTCTGAGAGGAAAACCGGGCTTCAGCCTGCTGCAAAGCGCATATCAACGTAGAAATCTAGCACAAACTTACTTCACCACCTCCATGGGAGGCAAAGTTTGTAAAACTGAATTGTGGGTGTGGTGAGGTTTGGGAAACTTTGAGGTTTGGGAAACTTTGCCCCTCCTGGTAGGAATGTATATCCCATACGTCACTAGCTCATGGACTCTTGCCAATTACATGAAAGAAATGGCAGCTAACTGACCCAATATTTAGAATGAATGCCTCATGTGTTCGAATGAAGGTTTTGAAAATCAAGGTAAGTTCAGGATTAAACCTATAGAAAGCTTGATGGAATCTATGTTCTTTGTCGTTGCTGTAGCCATTTAGAGACAGAATGTGTTCCTGCACTAACCTAACCGATAACTGTGTACAATGTGGCAGACTCAGGCAAATTTCACCATAATTGATGGAAACGCTCAAGCATCTCTGGAGTGCGTAGGACTAAAACCATACCCAAACGTGTTTTACAGCAAAAGCAGGAAAATAAATCATGAATGTATATTTTAGGTTTAGTTTCGTTTTTGGGACATTAAAGTCAAAACTAAACTTCCATGATTCAAATAGAAATACAGTTTTAACAAACTTTCTAATTTACTTCTGTTATCAAATTCTCTTGGTATTATTGAAGATCATATCTGTAAATGCTCAGGAACATGAATGGATTTTGAGCACTATACGGCAGCAGCGTCTACATAGTGTACCTGTATAATATTTTATTTATGACACCTCATATACTTGGAAAAGTTATTTGTTCAGTTGCTGAACAGTAAATGAGCTATTGCAAATAAACATTTATACAAAAGGACAGCTGATTATGAAGTCAGAATAACAGACTATTATAAATAGTGACTCACTTGTTATTTTTTTTATTTATTAATATTTTAGAATTTGGAGGATTCTCAATATTATACTGACTAGTAAATATATATAACAATGGCAAACTGTACCTTTCTGTGTTTTCAGCAGAAATCTTTGAATACGGTTGCTTTTGCTTGTAACGTAGGTTAGTGGAATATGCCACAATAATCTAGATAATAAACACATATAACAACCTTTAAAAAATAAGTTTTGGCAATAAAATAAAATAAATATTAAAAGATCTGATACTATAGGTCTGTGGTGTTCAAAATATTAAAAACTGGAAAGAAAATGTGTTAAATTACATGCAATTGTGTTACTTTGTTTTCTTGCTCTCTGCATTTAAATTCAGCATTAGAATTTCAGAAAACATTCATACTACGAAACCAGAAATTCAATTTATACTTTTCTAAATTAAGAAATTACATATCGGTTATTCACAAGATTCAAAGAATAATTGAATAATATATTTATTGCCCTTTATTTTGTGTTATTCATTTTATTTAATTACAGATAATTAAGGTAGAACCAGCTAGGGGCCAACAAACTTTTTTTTCCTTTTTTGGATCTAGCAACATGCAATTAAGGCAGTGAGCCATTGTTCCTTGGTTAACTTGTGTTCACTTGCTCTTTGGATTAGTTTATCCCATTAAACTAATTATTATAAAACAGGCAATTTAAGCTATATAAATAATAAAAAATAAATAAATATAGAAATATGGGTCCCATGATGATGAAACTTCTAATTGTGTTGGAATCTTATTACAAATACATAATTGAAAACAACTAGTCCTGTTTGTAATTTTGGCCACTCAAATAGGAATGAACATTTTTGGGGGGTATATTTGTTAAGAATCATGAATGATGCCAGCTGTTTTTTTGGGGGCAAAGGTTTAACATTCATTTTAACAAATAAATCTTAAATTTGATATTTGAATGTTCCATTCATTAGAAGGAAATATAATGACTGAATGTTTATCTCTACAGAAGTTAATCTATGTATAATAACAAACATGATATTCAATTAGAATTTAGATGTAAATTCCCTTAGCTTTCAATGTAAATGTATGGAAATCCACATTTTAGTGTATTAACTAAAGTTACATTTGAATATATAAATAATAAGGGCTAGATTATGAGTGGAGCAATAACTGTAGCGCGCAAGCGATGTGGGGTATTTAGTAAACGCGTTTGAGCACAATCTAATTTAACATGCATCTGGTTTGCACGACTTCAGAGCGCTGGCTAATTGTTACGTGAGACAAAAAAGTGGCACAAAAAGCAGCATCAAACATACATTTAACAGCATAGTTAAAAGGTTATAAATCGGGGGGGGGGGGGGGCGTGTCTAACCACGACTGTGATGGCTGCATTCTAACTAGGGCTCTACAGAAGAGCGTTTAAAATTGCTGTTTTTCACTCTTATATATCACATACCAAGCTTGATTCGAGATAATTAGTGCTTGTGGAACAGTATTGGTCATTATTTGCTGTTTAATCTTTGCCCAGCAGTCCAGAATTTATGAGGTACGCAGCAGAGGCCTGTTGACGGCCTGGAACCTCAGCCACCCCTCCATATTTCTGACGCTATCAGATATTACCAGCCAGTTGTGCTGAAGAATAAAATACACTCTACACATCATTCTACCGCAAGGGTAAGAAGAAAAATTGTGCCTTGACCTTTCCTGCAATATACTGTATACAACAGTGCATCTACAAGTTTTGCTTAATAAAGCCCTACTACTATCACTAAAGAAGTGGTGAGAACAATATGGCGGCGGCAAATAATTGGCGTGAGTCGATGTTACAACTACTTGACATACGCTTTGAGGAACTTGAGAGGAGCCTAATTAGTGTCCTATCATATGCTTGTGATCACTCACCTCATGTAGAGGGAAAGCGGAGTCCACAGATACAGGGAGTTTCGTCAGACTCATCGCCCGGTGTGGAGGCTATTGAGGGCAAGCAGCTGCAGTTGGCTGTGGAGTCCATTTATGTCTACCCAGAACTTTCTGTTTCCCTTCATGAAGAGAATCCCCTTTACCTACCTGTCGCTACTTGGGTGAGTCAATTACCCTGTTTTCTAGTCTCAGATGGAGGAGATGGGACCGGCCCCTTGAGAGAGGCCATGGAGACCCTGCATGCACTCAAGGGGGTTCTGATTATTAAAACGGCAAGACACCCGACTTTCCAGCATGTCAAGCTCCTACCTGAAGATGTGCTATACTTGCTTGTGAAATACTGGGGACACTTACAGCAGCTGCTGGTTAACTCCTTCAACAGAGCAGGAGTAGGCTGAATTTACATCTTCAAAGTTTGATAGAGCCGCAAGTCCTTTGTTTCTTTTATTTTTATATTATTCTTTTTTAAGCCATTTGACTCTTGCAATATGTTTGTATAGCCTTTGGCTGGATGTGTCTGGCTTTGAAGGTGATAATTGTCGTTTTGACAGTGGGACACTGAGTTGGAGATCTGAACCAGAGTTAACAGCTACCGCACTTCCATTACTGAAGTCCATTACATTTATCTCCTAGTGCCCTAAATGCATATGACTATAACGTTTTTATGTGGATATCAGTGAATGTTTACAGAATATTATTGTTTAATAAGTTAGCATAACTTTTTACAGAGTTGTTTAGTGCAAAGGTTATTTGTTGATTATCTATCCCTCTGAATTTAGTACATTTTTACTTTTGAATTTCTGACAGTGTTAATGATGTCCTCCATGTTCTGTTATCGGCAGAAGGATTTCAGTATCACAAGTAGCCTGGCATTGTTTTATATTCTTGAAGGGAATTAGGGACTTCTTTAGAATGTGGAGACACATAATTATTAGTCAGTACTGCCTACATTTACCTAAATAAGCTCTCTCCCTATTCAGTGTTCCATTCAGTTCAAGCTATCTCTCCAGCCATAAGACGGACTAAAAAGTATTTCTTCACATGGTCTTCTGTCAATGCCGGAAATCTCCACTAGAGGGAAGTAGAACTCTAAAAAATGATCAAATAAACCCTTCATAACATTACTCACTGAAGGGATAGTTAGTGTGAAATCCCCACAATAGAGTGTGAAATAGCCCCTCCTGATTTATTTTCTATAGAGTACAAACAGGACCTCATATAACTATATCTATAGACTGCTAAGGACTCAAGAGTGATATTACAGTTTTGTAGCTGATATATAGGCTATTAATGAGTACCCATGGTTCTGATTTTATGACATAGATTTGCCTATCACAGTTAATAGCCATGTATATATTCTCTATCTGTGAACCAAAAATGACTAATACATTACTAGTGCCATATATAATTGTACAGTATAGTTTGCTTTATCAGAATATGCGCTATTGTTACTTTTCTTTTATACCTTGGAAAATTTATATATGCAAACAGCTATTGATATGTGGTTTCATGAATATGTGTGTATACAAGTTTACATTTATATGTGTTGGCGCCAATATTATATATCCTTCCACATAAGTAGATGGGTATAATGTGGTTATCTAGTGGTTCTTGTTTCCTAAGTTAATAGTTTAGTTATTTATATCTATCATCTGCAATGCTGTGTATAAGAATTATGTATTTATGTTCTCTTATTTCTTACCTAGTTTATGGGCCCAAAAGTGGCCCTATATTGCAGGACAAATTATGACGGTTCAGGTTTACTCTGTTCTTTCAAATAAAAAAAGGTAAAATGAATTTAATTATCCGGGACCCAAGAGTGGTTCCTTTGATTTCAGGCTAACCTCTGCAACGTTAATAATTTTATGTTAATATGAGGTCCAAAAGTGGCTTCATCTATCATTGAAGCGCTATGTATACAAATGTTCAAGATAACGGTCATGTTAATGTGTAATGTTTATTCTGTCAGATCTACCGTACTTATACTGCTGAAAACATTTCTTTTGTTTTATGATGATACATATTATATGTATGCCTTGCAATATACCTCAATAAAAATATTTAAAACCTTAAAAAAAAAAAAAAGGTTAGAAATCTTTTGTGTTTTGCACATATAAACATTACACCATTAGAAAGTTTAAAGGGCCACTAAACCCAAAATCTTTCTTTCATGATTCAGATAGAACATACAAATTTAAACAACATTACAATTTACTTCTATTATTTATTTTGCTTCATTTTTTAGATATCCTTATTTGAAGAAAAAGCAATGCACATGGGTGAGCCAATCACGTGAGACTTCTATGTGCAGCAACCAATCAGCAGCTACTGAGCATATCTAGATATGCTTTTCAGCAAAGAATATCAAGAGAATAAAACAAATTAGATAATAGAAGTAAATTAGAAAGATATTTAAAAATGCATTCTCTTTCTAAATCATGAAAGAAAAAATGTGGGTATCAAGGCCCTTTAAGTAATTCCCATAAAAAAACACTTACTGTTAACTCAAAACAAAGCTTGAATATAAATAAAAATGATGTTTTTATTTCAGCAATAAACAGCTTTAATTCCCGCCCCTATTTGAAGGCAGGATTTACTGATTACACATTCAATTCTTTCCGCCAATCACGCTGCAGCACTGAGACGGTTATTTGAATATTCATTAAAAGTGTCTCTTCCAAATTTGCATGCGCCGTATAAACTTAGGGCAATTGCATGCATAATGAAGAGTTAATTGCCCGTACTTCATGTTCACATGTGCATCTAGTAACTGACGTAATGAGATAGCTGCCGTTTCACATAGCCTTTGTTTTTCCTGCTGTCATTCTTTAACTTATTTTATGGGGTTAAAAAGCCATATAAGCACTGCCAGAATGTAAGCAATAGCTGAGGGGAGTTACTATCATTAATATTAACATCACTGCTATTGCTTACAATTCCCAGCATGTTCGTGTGTGTAACTCTTGTTGCCGCAGGTAAAAACATGAATTATGCTTACCTGATAATTTCATTTCCATCGAGGTGAGGAGAGTCCACGGCTTCATTCATTACTGTTGGGAATTAATAATCTGGCCACCAGGAGGAGGCAAAGAGACCCAAGTCAAAGGAATAAATACCTCCCCCACCCCCCAGTCATTCTGCCGAGGGAACAAGGAACAGTAGGAGAAATATCAGGGTATAAATGGTGCCAGAAGACAATAAAATTTAGGTCCGCCCGTCGGAGATATGGGCGGGAGCCGTGGACTCTCCTCCCCTCGATGGAAATGAAATTATCAGGTAAGCATAATTCATGTTTTCCATCTAAAGAGGAGGAGAGTCCACAACTTCATTCATTACTATTGGGAACATATACCCAAGCTCTAGGACACTGAATGAAACCAGGAAGGAAAGGGCGGACCCTAATCTGAGGGCACCACAGCCTGCAAAACCTCTTTCCCAAAAATGTCAAATTTGTAAAGCCTTGTAAAAGTGTGTAAGGAGGTCCAGGTAGCCGCCTTACAAATTTGCTCCATAGAGGCCTCATTCTTGAAGGCCCAAGAAGCCACAGCTCTAGTTGAATGAGCCGTGATCCTCTGAGGAGGCTTATGTCCCGCTGTCTCATAGGCCAAGCGAATCAAGCTCCTCAACCAAAAGGACAAAGAAGTAGAAGAGGCTCTCTGCCCCTTGCGCTTCCCTGAATACACCACAAAAAGAGAAAGTCTGAAATCCTTCGTAGCCTGAAGATAAAACTTCAGAGCACGACCCACATCCAGATTATGAAGTAACCTCTCCTTAGAGGAAGAAGGGTTAGGACACAAAGAAGGAACCACTATTTCCTGATTAATGTTACGGTTAGAAACCACCTTGGGAAGAAACCCCAAACCAATGCAAAGCACAGCCTTATTCGCGTGAAAAAACAGATAAGGCGGCTCACATTGCAAAGTAGCCAGCTCAGATACTCTGCGTGCCGACGCAATGGCCAACAGGAAGAGAACCTTCCAGGACAGAATCTTAATGTCAATGGAATGCATAGGCTCAAACGGAACTCTCTGCAAAACCTTAAGGACTAAATTTAAGCTCCATGGGGGAGCAGACTGTCTAAACACAGGCCTGATTCTAGACAGAGCCTGAACAAAGGATTGAATGTCAGGGAGCTCAGCGAGTCTCCTATGCAACAAGACTGACAATGCCGAAATCTGTCCCTTTAAGGAACTAGCAACAAGACCCTTCTCCAAACCATCTTGAAGAAAGGACACAATCCTGGATACCTTCACCTTATGCCAAGGATATCTATGCTTCTCACACCAAGACAAGTAAGTCCTCCACACCTTATGGTAGATGCGACGAGTGACTGGCTTCCTTGCATGATTAGAGTATCAATCACACTTTCCGAAAAGCCTCTCTTGGCCAAGACTAGGCGTTCAATCTCCACGCAGTCAGCCTCAGAGAATCAAGATTTTAATGTTGAAAGGGGCCCTGTTCCAGCAGATCCCTGCAACAGGGTAACCTCCACGGCAGAGAGGATGACATCCCCACCAGATCCACAAACCACGTCCTCCGCGGCCACGATGGAGTGATCAGAATGGCTGAAGCTCCCTCCTGTTTGATGCGTGCCACTACACGAGGTAGAAGTGGTAACGGTGGAAAAATGTATGCTAGGTTGAACCCCCCAAGGCACCGTAAGGCATCTATCAGCTCTGCCTGGAGATCCCTGGACCTCGACCCATATCGGGGTAGCTTGCGATTGAGTCTGGACGCCATGAGGTCAATCTCCGGCGTTCAGCACCTGAGACAAATCTCCGCAAATACTTCGGGGTGAAGAGACCATTCCACCGGATGGAAGGATTGCCTGCTGAGAAAGTCTGCTTCCCAGTTGTCCACACCAGGAATGTGAATTGCTGAGTGCGAGCATTTGTGGGATTCCGCCCACTCCAAGATCCGAGACACCTCCCTCATAGCTAGGGAGCTACTCGTACCCCCCTGATGGTTGATGTAAGCCACCGAGGTAATGTTGTCGGTTTGGAATCTGATGAAGCTGAACGACCCCAGAAGAGGCCATGCCTTCAGAGCATTGTAGATTGCTCAGAGTTCCAGAATATTTATCAGAGAGACTCCTCCTGGGGACATTTTCCTTGTGCCATCCTGGCACCCCAAACAGCTCCCCGTCCTGCTAGACTCACGTCCATGGTCACAATCTCACAGGACGGTCTCAAGAAGGATGTCCCCATGGACAGTTGCTCCGGACGGATCCACCAAGAGAGGGAGTCCCTGGTCCGAGCATCCATGAATATCTGCTGAGATAGCTCTGAATGATCGCCGTTCCACTGTCTCAACATGCACAAATGAAGAGGTCTGAGATGGAACTTGGCAAATGGAATGACATCTATGCTGGAGACCTCCATACAATGAGCCACCGAGGGGCTTGAGGAGGACTGAAGGGAAAGACAAGAGGATGCAATCTTCCTGCGTCGACGGTCTGTGAGAAAAATTTTCATGGACATAGCGTCTATTATTGTACCCAGGAACTCCACTCTGTTGCTGGGAATCAGGGAACTCTTCTCTGAGTTGATCTTCCAACCGTGAGATTGGAGCAAAAGAAGAAGAGCCCTTGAATGATCCTCTCAACTCCCAGTCCTACTGCCAGTTTCTGGAAGACACCTTCTTCAAGCAGTGGTACAGGAAGAAGTCTGCATCCTTCAAGAAAAACATGATTTTCATGCAGGACAATGCTCCATCACATGCGTCCAAGTACTCCACAGCGTGGCTGGCAAGAAAGGGTATAAAAGAAGACAATCTAATGACATGGCCTCCTTGTTCACCTGATCTGAACCCCATTGAGAACCTGTGGTCCATCATCAAATGTGAGATTGACAAGGAGGGAAAACAGTACACCTCTCTGAACAGTGTCTGGGAGGCTGTGGTTGCAGCTGCATGCAATGTTGATGGTGAACAGATCAAAACAATGACAGAATCCATGGATGGCAGTCTTTTGAGTGTCCTTGCAAAGAAAGGTGGCTATATTGGTCACTGATTTGTTTTTGTTTTGTTTTTGAATGTCAGAAATGTATATTTGTGAATGTTGAGATGTTATATTGGTTTCACTGGTAAAAATAAATAATTGAAATGGGTATATATTTGTTTTTTGCTAAGTTGCCTAATAATTATGCACAGTAATAGTCACCTGCACACACAGATATCCCCCTAAAATAGCTAAAACTAAAAACAAACTAAAAACTACTTCCAAAAATATTCAGCTTTGATATTAATGAGTTTTTTGGGTTCATTGAGAACATGGTTGTTGTTCAATAATAAAATTAATCCTCAAAAATACAACTTGCCTAATAATTCTGCACTCCCTGTAGACCCCTTTCTGCTTGGGGTACTGGTACGACGATATCTAGAGAGGAGAGATCTCCCACACATTCTGGAAAGGTTTCTCTCTATTCCGGTCTTGAAGACAGGTTTGATAGGAGGAATCTGCCCCTTGGCGGATGGGATCTGAACCCTATCCTGTAGCCCTGGGCGACAACGTCCAGAACCCAAGGATCCTGAACGCCCTGCAACCATGCTTCTGAGAAGAGAGATAGTCTGCCCCCTACTTGGTCCAGAGACCGGTCGGGGGCCGCCCCTTCATACCGATTTTGTCTCTGCAGGCTTCTTGCTCTGCTTAGACTTGTTTCAAGAATGAGCCGGTTTCCAAGTACCCTTGGACTGGTCCGCTTTCGCAGCGGGCTGCTGGCGCTGGGGATTGTCTGCTCGAAAGGGACGAAAAGTAGATCCTTTAGGCTTAGCCCTCTTATCCTGCGGTAGGAAAGCTCCCTTGCCTCCCGTAACCTTGGATATAATCAAATCCAATCCTGGACCAAACAGAATCTTTCCTTTAAAAGGCAGCAAAAACAGCCTCGACTTAGAGGTCATGTCCGCAAACCAAGACTTTAGCCACAGAGCCCTGCGAGCTAAAACTGAAAAACCTGACACCTTAGCATTCAGGCGGATAATTTGCATATTGGCATCACATATGAAAGAATTGGCGATTTAAAGCACCTTAATCTTGTCCTGTATCTCGTCGATGGAAGTCTCCCCCTCGTCCATTTCCCACAGGGATTCACACCAATATGTTGCAGCTCCGGTGACCGCGGCTACAGCCGCGCCGGCTGAAAAACAAACCCTGTATGTTGAAACATTTTCCTTAACATGTTTTCCAACTTTTTATCCATGGGCTCTTTAAACGACAAACTATCCTCCGGGGAATAGTAGTCCGCTTTGCGAGAATGGAGATAGCACCATCCACCTTAGGGACAGTACCCCACAGCTCCAACTGAGAGTCCGGGACGGGGTACAGTTTCTTAAAGGAAGAAGAAGGGGAAAAGGAAGAACCTAATCGCTCTCATTCATTCTTAATAATATTTGCCATCTTAACAGGAACCGGGAAGGCCTGAGGCACCACCCTGTCCTGTTATACTTTATCAAGCTTAGGAATCGCAGGTTCTTATGGAAGTTTCAGTTCCGGAACCTCCAGAGTAGCAAGCACTTTTTTCATCAAAAAGCGCAAATTTTCCATCCTAAACCTAAAGTCAGGCTCCTCTGAAGCCGGAGGTTAAAATGACACAGACTCCGACCCAGAAGGGGCCTCCTCCGAAGAGTCGGAGTGGGCCTCGTCATCGTATAACGCCTCAGGCGTAGACAACCCCTGGGCCGAGTCGCCATAGCACGCCCTATGCTTGCGCTTAGCAGAACGTGGTAAGGCATGGATCACTTTCGATACAACCATTTGCAGTTGATCCACAAAATCTGATGGCCAACAAATCTCTCCCGCAGGAGTAATGGTTGGACCCTGGGGCGCTGCATATGCAATAGGAAATGGATGCAGGGAATGCACCTCACGGGACGGGGACCCCTAAGAGGTGGATGGCTCAGTAATACTAGACATCCGTTTGGTCTTAGATGTCGTAACCTTATTAAGGCATGTGGAACATAGTTGAGCAGGCTGTTCTACCAGAACCTCTTCACAATAAACACAGGAATGAGACCTAGTTAAAGAGTCCTCCATAGCTTGCGCTGATATTAAGGACTAGATTAACTTAATAAATATGCACCTTTATAACCCCCAATGGCCGGGGCACTCACCACCTCCTATGACCCGGGCTACAGAAACCATTTTGTCTCCTGCGCCGATCAACAAAGGAAGTAGATAGCCACACCCGGTCACATGGAATGCCAGGCAGGAACCGCCCCTGCCTAAGGAGAAAACGCGCCATAAAAGAGCTGCACCATACTCCAGTAAGTCACCTGAAAGTTCCACACATTGCCAGAGCCTCCTCTCGGACATAACACAACAATGACACAATAAACAATATCCTGTATAAACCCCTCCTGTTCAATAATCCCCTTTCCAGGAATATTAACCCTTGATTCTTTAAAGATAAAAAGGCGTCACACTGTGACCCTGTCTTCTGTGTTTTCATTCTATAATAAAAATGAAACTATCTTACCAGAATCCATGCTGTGGAACAGGAACACAGCCCTTCAAGTGTGACAGATTAGTAGCCTCGCACCTGACATGGACTTGAGTGTAAAAAGCAGGCAGCGAAACTCATCAACGCTGATTGCTTGTGGAGCTGTTAAAATGAGTCGGGACGGGTTCGCAGAAAGACTCTCCCTGCATCTCCGGACTCTAACTTTCACCCAGGCTCTCACTGAGAGGCTGACTGGACTGCTTAAAACTCCAGTCCCATTCTGAAGAGTACTACCCTCCATAATTGACTACTCCAATCGTCGGCACTTCTCTGCCGTCCTCCTGTGAAAAAAAAAGGCAAAGAATGACTGGGGGATGAGGGAGGTGGGGGAGGTATTTAAGCCTAATTAGATTATCTAAATACCCTCTGACGAAGTGAGGAGAGCCTAACAAAACGTGTAAGGGCGGAGCTATACAGCGTGTGACGTCACATCCGGTCTCGCAGTCTTGGAACTTAGAAACCTATACCGGCAGCTGTTTTCTTTATCCATTCACTCTTTCAACACAGAACTTCGAGTTTCTACTATTATAATAATAGACACTGAAGCACAGTTTCCTAGAAGCACAGGATGTCCAATCAGGTCTGTTCTTTGTCGTTCTCCACATATGGAACATTTGTAGTTTTCAATTGCTACAAGAGTCTTTGGAGTACAGGATTCTGTGTTGATATTTCTACCTACTACAAGAGACATTGGAAACTTTGGAATATTGGAACTCAGGACTCTGATTATCATATGAGTATACAGCTCTGATTTTTACTTTATACACCAACATTGGTTTTCGTCTTTTATCCATATATCCATATGTGCACATATTGACTATTTTTAAGTGGACACTATTCTCCCCACGGATACCATTTTACTGAATCTTTTAAGACTAGGAGCCTGTTTATTAGGACTCCTCTGAATGACTTTTATTTTTGTAACTGCAGTTACTTTTAACCAGTGTAATAAAGCAGTTGTCTTTAATCCTGCTCTTTTAAACATCAGTTGATATTTCTGTATACTAGTGGGGATTACACATTATATGTGCACACTCTTAACCTCCCATTAATTAGGTTCATCTTTGTGAGTTTTATTGGCTAATGGTTTCACCATCTCCCTATGTGAGAGCGCTGTCCTAAATCCCTTTTTTTGTTTACTCACCTTACATAGATTTCCTTTATTTTAGTGACTTTAAAGGTTCAGTCTATAGTTTGGATATCAGCACTCCAGGGGTACCATAGCCTCCATTTTTTCTATCTATTTTCACTGTTTAGTTACTTTTTGGATTTAGTATCCTACTTTAAACGTTCTTTCCTATATTTAACTTTCTGGTTTAATTTACAATGCAAACACACCTCTCCTGTTCTTATATATATATATATATATATATATATATATATATATATATATATATATATATATATATATATATATATATATATATATACATATACATACATACATATATACATACATATATATATATATATATACACATACACACATACATACATATATACATACACACACACACACACACACACAGGTGGCCCTCGGTTTGCGCCAGTTCAATTTGCGCCGTTTCAGAATAACACCCTTTTTTTTCAGTCATGTGACTGCTATTGAAAAGCACTGAGAAGCAGAGTGCATTGATTAAAATAAGGACAGGCCAGTAGGTGGAGCTGTCTGCTTGTGTTACAGCAAAGATATGCAAGTTTAACTAAAATGAATCAATGTACACAGACCAGACCAGACCTATCGAGCTGTCAAAGGAATAAGATCTTACAGCCATGAGGGAAACTTTAAATCTTCTTGCCCAGCTGCTTGAAGGTCAGGGTGCCTAAAAATCAGTCCAGCCTGGAATGCACAGAATATCTGCAGACCAGATATTAGCTAACAGTGTATGCTACTGTTTCAATGCAGAGACCTTACTGCTTTGTTTCCAGAAAAATGCAAGTAGAAAAATGTTTTTGTTCATTAAACTTAGTTTGATGATATATTCTGTGTTGTGTGAATATTTGATACTGTTTATAATGCTGTTTAGCAATTATAGTCTTCATTTCAAAGCTTTAAAAATAATGTATTATAGGTTACTTAGGTTCCAGGCCCCTCTCAAAATTGACATAACTCCCTCACTTCTCATTGACTTACATTATAAACTGGGTTTCAATTTACAACGGTTTCGATTTACAACCATTCCTTCTGGAACCTAACCCCGGCGTAAACTGAGGGCTACCTGTATATAAGTGTGTGTGTGTGTGTGTGTGTATATATATATATATATATATATACACACACACACACACACATATATATACCGGTATATACATATACACATATATATATACATACACACACACTCACACATACACACTAGTCCTAAACCCCGTGTACATGGGCCATTTTTTGCAGTACAGCGGTCCCACCCCTTGCTCTCTCCCCCCTCTATTTTGCTCTCTCTTGCTCTCTCTCCCCCCTCTCTCTTTTGCTCTCTCCCCCCCCTCTCTCCTGCTCTCTCCCCCCTCTCTTTAGCTCTCTCTCCCCCTCTCTTTTGCTCGCTCTCTTTCCCCCCTCTCTTTTGCACTCTCTCTCTCACCCTCTTTTGCTTGCTCTCTCTCTCTTCTGCTCTCTCTCCCCCTTCTCTTTTGCTCTCTCCCCCCCTCTTTTGCACTCTCTCCCCCTCTCTTTTGCACTTTCCCCCCCCCTCTTTTTCGCTCTCTTCTCCCCCCTCTCTTTCGCTCTCTTCTCCCCCCTCTCTTTTGCTCTCTCTCTCTCTCCCCCTATCTTTTGCTCTCTCTCTCTCCCTCTCTCTTTTGCGCTCTCTCTCCCCCTATTTTTTTGCTCTCTCCCCCCTCTCTTGATTCCCCCCCTCTCTTTTGATCTCTCCCCCCCCCTCACTTTTGATCTTTCTCACCCCCTCTCTGTTGCTCTCTCTCCCCTCTCTTTTGCTCTCTCTCTGTCTCCCCCCTCTCTTTTGCTCTCTCTGTATCCCCCTCTCTTTTGCTCTCTCTCTCCCCTGTATTTTGCTCTCTCTCCCCTGTATTTTGCTCTCTCTCACCCCTGTATTTTGCTCTCTCTTACCCCTCTTTGTTGCTCTCTCTTACCCTTCTCTTTTACTCTCACCCCTCTTTTTTGCTCTCTCTCCCCCTCATTTGCTCTATATCTCCCCTCTTGTGCTGCTCTCTCATGCAGACACTCAGACAGCCACGGCAGCTCCTGCCCGGCCCCGCCCCCTTCATGCCCCGACTCTGCCCCTTCACGCCCAGCTCTGCCCCCTTCATGACGCGGCTCCGCCCCTTCACGGATTAGGTGCCAGCAGCCAGCCCAGGTCAGTTTGTTGAAGGCCAGGTGTGTTTGTCCTCGTGCAATTTCTACTGCGCATGACAGCTTCGGACAAACACACTTGGCCTTTTATATTATAGGAGATATATATAAATATATATATATATATATATATATATATATATATACACACACACACACACACACATACATACATACATATACACACACAGAGAGAAGTGCACTTACAGGAACGAACAACTGGCTCAATACCATTGATAACCTGTTCTATGGCGATTAACCACCTGAGTGCAGCTTTTTAGCCCAGTAATGCTTTTCACAGAGTATAACTTTCCTGTAGTATATTAGTCCGATCCTGCCTATTACGGTCAGTCCAGCACCAAAATACCAGGCAATTCCTCTCTGTCTGGTTGCCCCTTTTTCCCATAGGGAGATATGCCCTTTTTCCCATAGGGAGATATACATACATACAAAGAGAAGTGCACTATATATATATATATATATATCCAATGGTAAATACCAGCACTCACTGTTGCAATATATACAGTCGGGGTGCTACCCAGAAGTATGTAGAAATAAAAATCCAAAGAGAAAACAAAAGTGTTTAATATGAGAGTTAACGTTTTCAGGGAACAAACTTGTTGTTTTTTCACAGGAGTCTAAGGAAGGGGGTTGTTCCCCGAAAACATTAACTCTCATATTAAAAACTTTTGTTTTCACGGCGAGTGCTCTCTTTGGATTTTTCTTTATATACTGTATATATATATATATATATATATATATATATATATATATATATATATATATATATATATTGTAAAAAATAAGAGAGTCCACAAATCCATTCAATTACTAGTGGGAATTTAACTCCTGGCCACCAGGAGGAGGCAAAGAACACCCCAGCAGAGCTGTTAAGTATCATCCCCACTTCCTATAAAACCTAGTCATTCACCCGAAATAATTTGGAAAGAGAAGAGGACACAAGGGTATAGCGGTGCCTGAGGTTTAAAATGAACAAAAGCCATCTTAAAGTCGTGGACTCTCCATGCCAGGAAAGAAAAGAATTTATCAGGTAAACATAAATTTTGTTTTCTTTCCAATGGCATGGAGAGTCCACAAATCCATTCAATTACTAGTGGGAACCAATACCCAAGATAGATTACACAGAATAGAAGGGAGGGAGAACAAGACAGGCTTGAAGAACTTTCCTCCCAAAAGAAGCCTCAGCTGAGGTAAAAACATCAAATTTGTAGAAATAGAAAAAAGTATGCAAATAGGACCAAGTGGTCACCGTGCAGATCTGTTCCACAGAAGTCTCATTTTTAAAGACCCAAGAAGAAGGAACAGCCCTAGTGGAATGAGCCGCAATTCTCTCAGGAGGCAGATGTCCAGCTGTCGCATAATCTAACCGAATAACACGTCTCAAATAAAACGAAAAAGTAGAAGAAGAGGCCTTCCGCTTACGTTTAACAGAAAACACAACAAAAAGGGGAGTAGATTGTTGAAAATCTCTAGTTGCCTACAGATAGAACTACAGAGCACGCACAACATCCAGGTTATGCAACAGACTTTCCTTCTGAGAAGAAAGATTAGGACAGAACGACAATGTCCTGATTGATATTGCGGTCCGACACCACCTTAGGAAGAAATCCCAACTTAGTACAAAGGACCGCCTTATCTGCATGAAAAATAAGGTAAGGGGATCACACAGCAGAGCGGAAAGCTCTGAGACTCTTACAAGCAGAAAAATAGCGAGAAAAAACAAAACTTCCAAGATTACAATTTAAGATCAACAGAGTGCATAGGCTCAAACAGAGCCAACTGCAGAACCCTTAGAACAAGATTAAAGCTCCATGGAGGAGCAACAGGTAGACAAGGGCCTAAATCTGACCAAGGCCTGAACAAAGGATTGAACATCTGGCAAGTCTACCAGACGTTTATGCAAAATAATCGACAAGGCAGAAATCTGCCCTCCATCGTACTGACTAACAAACCTTTCTACAGGCCCTCCTGAAAACCCTAGATTCTCCCCAAAAAAAGGTATTGCGAGTTACTGTCAGGGTTTTTTCCCTGTTTGCCATGTGCTGCTGGCAGCCATTTTACTCACCTCTCTTCCTGACTATGGTGCATTGTGGGGGATGCTGCTCATTTCCTACACTTCCTTTTATGGCCAGACTGGTGTGCATCATCCATGTGAGACAGGATGCAGTCTCAGAATTGTGATGTCATCACTTATTATTTAAAGGGCCTCTGTTCAGTATGCTTTGCCTTTGCGTTGTCTCAGACCTGTTTGTGAGAGTTCCTGTGTAATACCTGGCTGCCCGACGTCCTTCCTGGTTCCTGATCCCTGGCATGTTCCTGACTCTGCTGTTTTTCTTGTTCCTGATTCCGGCTCGTCTGACTATTCGCTTTGGCTCCTGACTCGGCTCGTCTGACTACCAGCTCTGGTTTTGACTCCTGGCTTGTTATTTGACTTGTGGACTTTTTATTATTTTTTGCTATTAATAAAGGTGTGATTATTTTTGCACTTCTCGTCTCAGTCGGATTCCTGGCACCCTGACATTACGCAAAGGCCATGAATCCTGATGGTGCTAATAATCCACCTTTACCTGCCATCATTTCCAGGATGGATGAACAGGATCACCGCTTGGATCAATTTGCACTAGCCCTGCAAACGCTGCTGACTCGCACTGCACATTTGGACCAAAGTGTCCCGCAAGTTATGGCTGCTCCTGTTTCCGCTGCTGCACCTATGCCTACCAGGAGCATGTCCGGTTCTGCACCTCTACCTCAGCGATATGGAGGCGATCTTATTCAGTGCAGAGGGTTTTTGAACCAGGTGGGCATTTACTTTGAGATGTTACCTCAGGCGTTTCCCTCTGACAAAGCTAAGGTGGGATTTCTCATCTCGTTCCTTTCTGACACAGCTCTTGCCTGGGCTAATCCCTTGTGGGAGACTAATAAACCTGTGATTTCAAATTACCCTGAATTTGTGGCCTCCTTTCGAAGAGTATTTGATGTTCTGGCTCGCTCCTCCTCTGCTGCTAAACGACTCATGTCCATTCAGCAAGGTACAAGATCTGTTGCTCAGTATGCTATTGAGTTCCGTACGCTTGCCGCAGAGGTAGGTTGGAACAATGAAGCCCTTGTTGCCCGATTCATTCATGTCTCAGGGTATTCCGGCTTTGGAGGAGCATCTCCGGCAACTCCGTTCCACGTGGGTGCAGATTCAGGATTGCCTTCATCGTTCTATGCAGCACCAAAAGTTCCAGGCTGATCGTAGGCGTCTGCCCACACCTTCCTACCAGGTTGGTGAGAGAGTTTGGCTGTCCTACCACAACTTGAACCTTTGTGTGCCTTCCAATAAATTGGCTCCCCGTTATGTTGGTCCTTTTCGAATACTCCGACGGGTTAATCCTGTGGCCTACGCTCTTGACCTTCCTCCTGCTATGCGCATCTCCAATGTTTTTCATGTCTCCCTCTTGAAACCATTGGTTTGTAATCGGTTTACCACTGTGTTGCCTCGTCCCCGTCCTATCTTTGTTGACAACCATGAGGAGTATGAGGTCAGCAGCATTATTGACTCTCGTAGATATAGAAAGAAAAGAAGGCGCCACAATAGTGCAGGGTCAAATGTGTCAGCTGTTACCCCACTATAATGTCCCGTACTTACAAGATGTTAAGCACCAGAATAGTGCTATATAGGCATTCTGGGCTCTTAGCAGTCGCCCAGCTAACTGTTCCAGATATAACTGCACAGCTCTTCTCACAAACAGCACGTATCAGATAGCCCCAGCATCAGATCTTGGCGATCCCTGTACTCCTGGTCAGCAAGCGATAGGAACCAGCACTCCGTGTAAAACACTGCTCCCTCTTTAAGTCAGTCTCTTTCACTGACAACCAAATTGGCGATGATAGATATATATTAAAAACTTAAAAAGTTCCGTGGCAAGGCAATGTATAAAATATACAGACTTTATTAAAATGCAAACACGACGTTTCACGGTCCCAGACCGTTTTATCAAGTGTCATATAGCATATATATGTATATAGATTACATATACATATGCTATTTGCACATATATTGGCGCATCCAATTGATATTTTGCTATATTGATATTATTGACTCTCATATGTCCAGGGGCCGTGTACAGTATTTGGTTCACTGGAAGGGCTACGGTCCAGAGGAGCGTTCTTGGGTTCCCTCCTCTGATGTTCCCGCCCTCCTCCGTGCCTTCCATTCCCGTTTCCCCAATAAGCCTTTTGTCTTCCCGCGGGGGAGGGGTCATTGAGGGGAGGGTACTGTCAGGGTTTTTTTCCCTGCTTGCCATGTGCTGCTGGCAGCCATTTTACTCACCTTTCTTCCTGACTATGGTGCATTGTGGGTGATGCTGCTCATTTCCTACACTTCCTGTTATGGCCAGATTGGTGTGCATCATCCATGTGAGACAGGATGCAGTCTCAGAATTGTGATGTCATCACTTATTATTTAAAGGGCCTCTGTTCAGTATGCTTTGCCTTTGCGTTGTCTCATACCTGTTTGTGAGAGTTCCTGTGTAATACCTGGCTGCCTGACGTCCTTCCTGGTTCCTGATCCCTGGGATGTTCCTGACTCTGCTGTTTTCCTTGTTCCTGATTCCGGCTCGTCTGACTATTCACTTTGGCTCCTGACTCGGCTCGTCTGACTACCAGCTCTGGTTTTGACTCCTGGCTTGTTATTTGACTTGTGGTCTATCAATAACCGTTTCTGAAGTAAACTCGTCTAGACAAGATCAGGCGTTCAATCTCCAAGCGGTCAGCTTTAGAGAATCTAGGTTTGGATGTAGGAAAAGACCCTGAAGTAGAAAGTCCTTCCTCAGAGGCAAATTCCACAGGGAAAAGAACGACATCTTCACCAGGTCCGTAACCAAATTCTGCAAGGTCAAACTGGAATGATCAGAATCACCGAAGCCTGTTCCTTTTAATACGGGCTATCATCCGAGGAAGGAGGGCAAACAGAGGGAAACCAATAAGTTAGACCGAAGTCCCATGGAACCGCCAAGGCGTTGAGCAGCTGCTTACGGATCCCTAGATCTTGAGCCGTATTCTTGAAGCCTGGCGTTTAGACGAGACGCCAGCAGATTCAACTCTCCGGATGGAGGTCCCACTATCCAAGATGAAAATTCTGTCTGCTCAGATAATCCGCTTCCTAGTTGTCCATCCCTTTAATGTGGAAAGCAGATATTTGGTAATTGTGAGACTCCACCCACTGAAGAACGCAAGCCACCTCCTTCATAGCTAAGGAGATCCGTGTTCCTCCCAGGAGGTTGATAGACACCAAAGTTGTCTGATTGGAATCTGATAAAATGGACCAAACTTAATTGAGGCCAAGCTGAAGATGGCTCTCAACTCTAGGATATTTATAGGGAGGGCAGACTTCTCCAGATGGTCCTGGGAGATCCACCAGGACAGAGAGTCTCTTATCTGGTCTCCGTCTCATTGTAGAGCATGCATAACTGTAGAGGTCTCAGTTGGAAACAATAAAAAAGAATAATGTCCATGGAAACCACCATGAGACCAATTACTTCCATACGAGACCAATTACTTCCATACACAAAGCCACTGATGGACAGACGGAAGTTTGGCTTTTCTGACCTCCGGCAAGAAAAACGTCATAGAGATCGAGTCTATGAGCATCTCCAAAAACATACCCTGGTATTTGGCCCAAGAAACTCTTTTCCAGATTCACCTTCTACCCAAAAAAGCGGAGAATCAACAAAAAAAAACCCCAAAAAAACAAACTATTAACCCCTAAACCTAACAACCCCATAACTTTAAATTAAAATTACAATATCCCTATCTTAAAATAAATAACTTACCTGTGAAATTAAAAAAAAATAAAGTTTAAACTAACAATTAACCTAGCATACAGTAACTATTATACTAAAATTAAAATAACTATCAATTAAATAAACTAAAATTACACATTAAAAAAATTAAGTCTAAAATTACAAAAAATAAAAAATACTAAATTACAAAAAATAACAAACGAAATTATCCAAAAAACAATTACACCTAATCTAATAGCCCTATAAAAATAAAAAAGCCCCACCAAAAGAAAAAAAAAAAAATCACAGGTAAGATTTTATTTATTTTAAGATAGGGATATTGTAATTTAAATTTAAAGTTAGGGGGTTGTTAGGTTTAGGGGTTAATAGTTTAATTTAGTTTTTTGGGATGTGGGGGCTGGAGGTTTAGGGGTTAAAAGGTTTATTTAGTGGCGGTGATGTGGGATGCCAGAGGTTTAGGGGTTAATAACTTTATTTAGTGGCGGCAATGTCAGGGAGCGGCAGAATAGGGGTTAATAGCTTTATAATAGTGTCGGTGATGTTGGGGTGTGAGGAATAGGGGTTAATAACTTTTATTAGTGGTGGCGATGTCAGGAGCAGCAGCAGATTAGGGGTAAATAAGTTTTAAATAGTGTTTGCAATGCGGGAGGACTGCGGAATAGGGGTTAATAGGTAGTTTATGGGTGTTAGTGTAGTTTGTAACATTTTAGTTATGAGTTTTGTGTAACAGTTTTGTTGCGCAAAAAACTCATAACTACTGATCTCAGATAGCGAATCATGTCAGTTTAGGGTGGAACGCAAGCATTTTAGCCTCACTGCAGAACCTGTAATACTGGCGCCATAGAAATCCCACGCAAAAACGTAATTTTTTTAAGTGCGGGATAGACGTTGCATTACAGGCTAAAATGCTTGCTGTATAGCTATACCGACACAATTCGTAATGGCTGCGTTACTGTTTTTACGCTGAAATAGCCATTTTTTCAGTGTTTAAACAGTGACGCAAAACTCGTAATCTAGGTGATTGTAAATTGTATGCATATACATAATACTAATACAGGAAGAAAAACTCTTCAGAATGAGAGAGAAAATGTATTGCACCCTTATACATGATAAAATAAAAACCATGGATTAATCTTCTTAATTATAAAGCCATCCCCAGGATTATCTGCAGGGCACCAGAAAATGGATAATTAACATAAGATAAGCAGAGAATGCTTATAACACTCTCTAAGATATACTAGAACTTTATAGGACAGGGATAAACCATGAAAATGGTAATATTCCGTAAAACATACAGAGAAAGAGAGAAAGACATTCAGAATATAATTTAGAGTCTAAAAGGAGGGGGATAAATGCATGGAAATAATTATAATCCCTAAATATGTTTATACCTCAGGCAGGGCCGCCATCAGGGGGTGACAGGGGTGACTCCTGTCAGGGGCCCAATGGGCTAGGGGGGCCCCATGAGGCAAGAACTAAAAAAAAAAAAAAAAAAAAAAAATTTTTTTTTTTTTTTTTACATTTTTGGCAGCCACCAGTGGGTACTACAGCAGAGTGCTAATTGAGCATGGGAAATGTTATTACAAGGAGTAAAGTATTAGCATTTGAGAGGATTTCTGAGTGTGCACTAAACCACTATGCACAGCGTGAGACAGACTTGACACTTTGTTTGTACAGTGTGTGCCTTAGTCAGACGGCTAATCACTTTCATTTGCAGAGGAGGTAGGAATTACTTAGCAAATGTTTTTTATTTCTTTGTGCAATTTAAGATTGTAACTCCAGTGTGGTAGTAGTTGTATGGTGGGGCCAGGGGTCCATAAAAACACATTTTTTTAGCAGCAGTGTATTTATGATTATTTGACAATGCTGTAGAAATTCTATATTTAAAACCATGCAGAAATGTTTCCTCCTCAATACACAAATTATATATATTACATTCCAGTTTACTGCCCCTTTATGCAAGGACTTTCCAGATAAAAGGAGGCATTTTAAGATTTTTACATCTGCGTAACATGTTATACTCTCAGACTAAGATTGCTCAGTATTGGAAATGAGACAGGTTAACTTAAAACTGTTCAGTTTACACTACAGCTGACTTAATTTTGAAATGCATACCAACAAGCTTAAATCCTGCATTTAACCAGATCTAATGGTATGAGTACCACAGCTTATGGTTCCACCAAGACCATATAGAGTACAGCATTTTCAAAATCCACAAGTACAGCTGACAGATGGGAACATTTGTACACTATATTTGAAGTGGTGCTCTTGGTTGGGGAAAATGGGGAAAATATCAAACATATGTCAACCTTTTTTTTTTTTTTAAATAATTTTTTATTGAGGCATTGAATATGAACAACACAATAAAGAATATATCCAGTCACAGAACAGTAGCAATAAAGAAAAAACAATGAAACGTATACAGTTCATATATAAATAGACAAGGGTTAAGACATTGGTGTATTAATGTAGCAGTTATTATCACAGTATCACATCCATAGTAGTGCCATACGTGAATGAAAGCTGGAATAAGTGACATGAAAAAAATAGCTGAGACAAAAACCGAAGAATAAGAGTTGGCATAAGTTATAATATCCTCCTTGTGAACTTGAACATGAAATGTAAAACTGCATATAGAAAACGTGTGTGGCTGGAACATATATGAATGAAGCCTCGTTTTTTTTTTATAACTGAGAACTAGTGATCCCTACTCCATAGTAAAAGATATTCTAAAAGCTAAATAAAAGTGAGAGGTAGGGAGTTGGCTGTTGTCAGGCCTCCCGTAGGCCTGTATATATGGGGGGAGGGAAACAGCGGGCCAAAGCCGCTCATAATAGAGGGGAAATGGGAGGGCGGAGCCAATCCAAACATTATAAAGGCGGGAACTATAGGGCTATTTAACTTTATTATGTAGAGAACTCCAAGATGTATAATGAATATACTTATGACAAATATATAATAGAGAAGTAGTTTGCATACTATAAAATATGTGTGATTCCAAACCAATATATACTGTGGGTTATCTGATATGTATAGGAGTAGAATAGTGTGGAGACCCTTACAAACGTTAAATGGAAAAGCATAGATTAGGATTAAATAATTAATGTAGCCTAGATAAAATTTACATTACAATTACATATATTACCAGAGGGGAATAGAATGCATGAACAATTAGGATAAACTATAATAATCATGATGAGTGCTTTGAAATTTAAATAGCAAGTACATAATCTTTCACCCAGTAGCAGAGAGGTATAGTAGCTTGCACAGTTTAGATAGAGCATTAACATATAACAGTATTGACATGTGGAAGTATATTAGACACTGGAATATCATAGAAAGCCTCACATCTAGAAACTAACGCTCAAGAGGGAACAAAGTATAAACACAAATTATTAGATTTAGCTATGAGCATATAATAAACCAAAGCTATGTGATGTCTTGGAGACAATGAATCAGGGAAAGAACATGCTAACCCCTCTAATAAAACAGGATATACTTCAGCCCAACCGCATCACAATTATCTAGTTTGTTCCCATATGCAATATGAATTATATGGATGGGACTAACATTGATGTAGGGCAGCAATATAACAACAATAAACTGCTGTAAAATCACTTTAGCTAAAGGATTAGTTTGGTCATTGAAACTAATTTGGAAGGGAGATGTCCTGATGAGGGAATACAACTGAATTCTCAATAGGAAGTCTTAAAGAGCTTAATACTGTAAAAAAAAAAAAAAAAAAAAAAAAAAAAAAAAAAGACCACTGCTATAGCTAAGGAAGCTCCCTATGCTGTAGACCTATAAAGATATATGTTTAAATGTTCCATAAGGAAGTGCTTCTTCAGATAAACAAACATGAGCTAGATAGTATCCAGATATCTCCTTTTCACTATAAAAATGAAGGTAGTAATATGATATCATATAAAAGTATTAGTTAAACCAAGTTTTGTAGTATTTAGTCTAAAGTGTAAGAGCAGACAGAGAGTTTCTCCAGCTTCCTGTTATGCATATCATACAGTAGATAATTCTTATAAATATTGTATGGGAGAAAAAAAAACAAAAAAAAACAGCATAGGGAGACATAGCTTCTACACATCTAATCAGACCACGTCATCTTGCATACTAGTGAAAGTAAACTAAGCCCTTCAGGAGAGCATAACAGTGAACCAGTGAAATATAATATTTAGTCCCCCTTGCATACAGCAAAACGTCCAAATACACGAGAGGCAGTCATTAATAAAAACCAGAACAGTTCATGTCTTGACAAACGGCTTGTGGGTAGTCAATCGATCGTCTAGCTAAGCCCTTTAATCAGTCCTGTAGCTTAAGATATCTCAGCCGATGCCTTCCCTCATACAAAGACTGTTGAAAGCAGGGCAGCCAAAACTGCCTTTTTGGAAGCCACCTCTCCGACTCTGCAGGGCAAGTTCAGCTGTAAACAGCGATCCAAAAGCGTGTGGTTTTCCCATTATGTTCTTTAACCCCCATAAGCAAGTTGCAAACACTAAGAGGTTCCGGTCATGTAGGTTCAAAAATGGCGATATCTCAGAGAGATGGGTGGAGGTGTTACATGGTGAGCTCATAAAGTGTATTACAATGGGGGATCCACTCGATTGTCGCCTCCAGTCAGCTGGCTGAACCCTAGGGATCACTGTTTTCTGCACCGGACTTAGAGCGGCATCACCAGCTTCCTCCATGCCTTTAACTGGGGTAAGAGGAGAGCGCAAGTAAGGAGATAAGAGGGTCGGGAGATATAGCCCGGTAGTTATCAGGTTGAGTCTTGTGGGGTCCGACACTACAGCCGCACCACTGGGCAGAGCAGCAGACAGTGACCGCACTGGGTCGCAACTCTCAGATTCCTGTGGGGTGGTTGCTACTGCTCGATCTGGCTTGTCTTCCTGTGTGCGCTGAAGAAAGAGTGGAGCGGACATTGAGTCCTCAAACTTGCTCTGCTCAAAAGTGTAATAGGAGGGCAGGGGAGCGGCGCCATCTTGTTTGCGCAGTTCTGATATGCAAGCCCGCAAGCCATGAAAGTGGTTGTCAGCCTTATTGCTCAGTGCTTCCAGTAGTGAAATAAGTGATGTGGAGTCTACCTCCATATTGAGGGTACTGCAGAAATACTGTTGCTCAGCTAAGTGGGGAGCCTGGGTTTAGCCCGTCGTGTAGGAATCTATCGGCTGCCGTGAGTCCTGCTATCGTTACCGCTGGTTAGTTTCGGTGTTGGCAGTCTATTTATTAAGATTTCTCTTGGGTCCCAAGGATGAAAACCATGTCCCAATGTTGTGTCAAAAGCCAGACATCAGTTGTTCAGGGTTTTTAGAATGTCCTAATTATACATTTTAGTGATCTGCCTTCAGGAGCTCTTCATTAACACGTCCTGCTGCTTTGGCAGTTGGCTCCGCCCCCATATGTCAACCTTTTAAAAGTACTTTTCTTTATCTAGCCATCTACCCAGATCATTAATGTACAATTTTGAATTCACAGAATTTTTTTTGTTTGCACATTTACAAATATTATTCTTTAAAAAGTGATCTCTTAATTTCTGCATTTTTATTTATCATGCATGTCACACACTGTTGATTTAGGGGATGCAAGGTGCATAAATGTTTCCTCCTGTGAGTGTTTCTGTGGGTGTCTGTGTTTATGTATTTGTGCTTTGGTTTGTGTCTCTATGAGTGTGTATGTATTTTTTCTGTTGGTATCTCTTTGAGGGTGGGTGTGTATGTCTTTGTGCATTTTCTGTGGATGTCTGTAAGGGTGTGTGCATATGTCTTTGAGCTTTTTCTATGGGTGTCTCTGTGAGGGTGGGCGTGTGTTTGTCTTTGTGTATTTTCTCTGGATGCATCTGTGAGGGTGGGTGTGTATGTCTGTGTTTTCTGTGGATGTCTCTGTGAGGGTGTGTATTTTCTGTGGTTGTCTCTGTGAGGGTGTTGTATGTCTTTGTGTGTTTTCTGTGGATGTCTCAGTGAGGGTGTGTGTATGTATGTCTTTCTGTGTTTTCTGTGGGTGTCTCTGTGTGTGTGTGTGTGTGTGTATGTCTTTGTGTGTTTTCTGAGGCTTTCTCTGTTGGTGTTTCCTTGGGTGTATGTGCAAGTTTGAGTTTGTGTGTGTGTGTGTCCATGGTCTGTTCCTTTTTAGGAAATTGTGACCTTACTACTGATTATTCACATCTTTCTACAGACTTTGAGACTAATGAGACCTTTCCAGAAGTCACCAATCTACCATTTAACCTTTAAATTATTGTTTAGGCAGTTCAGGGCCCTTCCTTTCAGCGACTGCATGCTGTTGTCATCATTTAGTTTGCATCTTCCTTTACAAAAAGATAATCAGAACTCCATATTTTGTTTTCTAAATCTCCTTTTTTTTACAAAACTGTAGTCTACCTCATTACTTGTCAGGTCAATGTAAACAAGTGCTGAGTGTCTGTTTGGGTGTCTGTGTCTGAGTGTGTTTCTTTGTGTGTCTGCTAGAGTGTCTATATGTGAATCCTTATGTGTGAGTGTGTCGGTGTGTTTCAGTGTATGTTACTAACTTTACAACATTTACAAGTTTAAATAGACACTTAAGAATAAAGTGCATATACGTTTTAGTCACTTGGTCAAAAATTGCACATGTCAAGGGGGGGGGGGGCCCTGATTAATGGTTAAGTCAGGGGCCCCAAAATTTCTAGTGGCGGCCCTGACCTCAGGTCCAGACCTAATGACAGGTCACAAACAGGAGGAAAATCCTATAATAAATACACTCTAGCACAATGATATAAGAGTGACATTCTTCAGGAAAATATTATAGTACACACAAAAAAAACCCACCTGTGCTGTTGAACTCAAAATCCAGTGTTTTCTGAATGTATTACACAGGATACTAAAAGGCTTTGCAGTATGCAAGAACCCAATAAACAAAAACTATAGCCTTAATAAAGGCAAAATGAGATGAGGCAGCCTGCACAGTATACATATGTGCTATACAGGGCTCCTAGAACACTCACAGAAAAACCGCGCTAACGGCACTCGTCTCTCCTTATGTAGAGACCATATTCAGTGCAGCGCATCAATCAATGTCCTAGCATGAGATGCCATTACAGAAAAAAGTGTGTCACAAAATCTGTCTCGCTGCAGGAAGGGGTTAACCCAATGACCCCCGCAGAACAGATAGGCGCCCGTAGTCTAAGGGACTGAGAGATCAGCCCCTCGCTAGTAAAATAAAGTTTTATCCTTAAGGATTTTGCTGCTCACCGCTCTACAATCGCTCCTGTGAACAAAAGGCTCCCCACTGTCTAACTAGAACAGCCCATCAGCAGCCGATCCCTCCAGGATCATTAGTGTTAACCCCTTAAGGGAAGCAGAGCGCCAGAGACGGAAATGTCCCTTAAATTCTCTGCCAATATGTCTCACATTTATGGCTTGTCTCCTCATTCACACAAGCTCGTCATGTACCCACAGTAAATAGAGCCGGTAATTGAAGCAGTCTGACTACCGCGATCCCTATCTCTGAGGAAAGGGAAAGACTCACAGGAGTAACGACCTGATAACTATGACCTGCGCCATTGAAGAGCCCGAAAAACTGTTACAGGGATTTAACTTACGATCGCGCCTTAAAAAGGACATGAGGGATCTGACACCTCCAAGACTGTCCCCCCCTTGTGAAGCTCTAGCATTGAAAACAACGGGCCTGGCCGAAATAGGAAATAATTCCCATACCATAAGCCTGGGTCCTTACATTGAACATAAGACCTGTCATAAGCCTGAAAAAAGCGGCATCCATTTTCACTGGTTAGTCCAGGTAGCTGCTCAGCCGCAAAAGATCCTAAACTAGAGGATTTATATGTTAAATACAAACCCTTCCAGAGGGTAGCAGGTCCCAGTAGGTCCCTGATAATCCCAGTCAAGATACTTCTTCTTATCCCTTGGAAAATATAAGAAAGTACTTACCCTCCAGGGTCTTCTACTGTAGAGCAGTCACAGCAGCTCCAGGTCTCTCTCTCTCTCTCTCTCTCTCTCTCTCACACATTCTCTCTCACACACACACTCTTCTAGGTTTCACAAGAGGGGGCTGCCAAATATATCAAGCAATGTAAATTACTTTGTCCCTTTACTTTTCTCAGTTACTGAGCACAATATATAGCACCTTTGTTTTGAGTACTTGCATATATATATATATATTTAAGAATAATGTCGGGTTTAGCACACTTGAATAAAGGCGGTTGGGTAAGTGTGCGAGTATGGGTGTTTGGGGCATTTTTTTTTTACATTTTCGCACTCCATTGACGTCTATGGGAGAAAACATTAGCACGTTTGTGATATTCGAAATTCAAGTTTTTACTTTCAACTTGTAATATAAGTGCAACAAGCCTCTGCCTAGAGATGTTAACTCACAAGAGATCCACTCATAATCTAGCCCTAAATATATTCAATACTGAACTGATAACTTGTTCTATTGAATAAATTGAATGGGAGAACAGATCATTCTCTTATTCAAATGTAAGAAACAGACATTTGCTCATTCATATGATTCAGTATAAAAGGCAATTTATGAAGCAAGGAAAAAGAAAACGTTGAGTCCCATAGTATGCAAACTTGTATTGGATCCGAGCCATAGGGTACAGGAAGTATTTCCTCTCATACACTAGAGCCTTAAATAGGGTATACAAGCCAATAGATTGAGAGAATTAATAATCTGACAGTTAATTGCATGTTACGTTTGTGTATGCATTTACATTTAAGACTTTGGCATATATGGTATGTACTTGCTTTAAGTAAGTTTACTTTTTATACATATCTTAGGGCATATATAGGTATGTGCTTGTTAAGGCATTTTTTATATTTAAATTGTTAGATTTACACTAATTGGAGAGAGGAACTACAGATAAAGGAAAAGGAAAAGAGAGAAAAAATAGAATGAAATAATGTGTTACAGGAAACTTCTTAGATCTTATATGAAAGTATGTGATGTTAAAAATAACATAAGATAAAAGAAAAAAACATATGTTATATATTAGAAAGGCAATTTAAAATGGTTCCAAATTGATGTTGGTTAATAAATCTGCATCAGAATGTTTGCTCTACTTTTAGAGAGAAGTTTATAAATCTAGAAAAGCATTTTACCCAGATGGTTCTGATGTGTTGGAGCCCTTCTGATAATGCTCTTGCTGCAGGTAAACATATTTCCCTTTTACTGTCACTGTAACCAATGGAAAACCTTTCTGCAAGGTCCATGTATTCATCATTGACTTCACATCAATTACATCCCCTTCAGACCAATGCTAATGAGGAAGAAAAACAGAAATTAAGGTATATACATTATGAACTGTTCTGTTCACGTATTTTAAAAGTAGATACAGAGTTGCTACACAAAGATAACTCTGGCGCATACGACACACAAAGTGTAGGGGCAGCTATTTCTTTTGATGAGAGCAGCAAATAAGAATGATATATTATGTATGTCACTACTATCTGTAATTGATTACTAATCTCCTTTCTCTCTACAGCTTGACCTGACTTCCTACGACCAACTATATGATAGCTTATATATGATAGCTGTGAAGTAAGTTTTGACACTCAAACATAACTTAATTGATTTAAGTCCCTACCCCATAACAATAAAGAGCTTGCTGTCTGGTCCCACTCCAATAGACTCTAAAAAGGATTGATCCAGCCCTGAAACTGTAATGAACCCTAACCACCACTGGGTCTCCCACAAATATTAACATTAAATGATATGCAACACTGCATAACACTAAACACATTTCTGTGATCCCCCTCATTGGATGAAGGTTAGTTTTTTATGGTGGGGTTTTTGCAAAAATCTCAAGTTTGTTAAAATTTGGGTAGGGCAGGCCATCTATAATTGGGGTTTATTGTTGTGGGGAACAAGGCCATGTTTTGTGAGCAACCTCAGCTCACCATTGTGGTTATGGCTAATTGTGCAGGTCATGGTTAGGGATGCAGGATGACCTCTCTGACATGGGTACTAGTGTTATAGTGTCTGGGGTAAGCAGCTCCTCATATTATGTAGTAGTATGAAGTCACTATGCTTTGATGATCAGCACATAACCAAGTGTAGTTAGAAATGTACATATAACATGGCTGTACAAATTGAACCACTACACAAAATTTCCTCTCAATTTTTATGGCTCGTCTTAAATCTAGCTCACGTTTCCTTGCATCTACACTAGAATCTAAGAAGTGGAAAAAATAAATATTGTCCAGGTAAAGCTAAAACTGCGTAGAAAACAAATCCAGTGACCTATTCTGACTTCACAAACATACATGTTTTTAAATGCTGTTGGCCAAGCTAAATTGCATTTGATTTCCTATATTATAACAAATGTGTGCAAAAATAAAATAAATTGACCTAATGCAAAGAAGTACATATCATACAGGTTCCAAAGTCTATAATTGTTTATGAAATTTTTTAATTTTTATTCAAAACATTCTGCTAGGAAGAACAAATGTACTTACTAATAAATGCTTTGAAGATTTTATTGCAGCATTATCGTTGGCAATAAATGCTACCTAGACATCCACCGGTGTTCCTGTCCATTCTTTGTACTTAGGTATATTTAGGTACCACATAAAGGGCTAGATTACAAGTGGCGTGCTTTTGTTATTGCGGGTCGTGATAACCAATATCGCCACTGCGCTAACTTGCACGCATATTACAAGTTGAAAGTAAACATGTTCACTTGAGCGCAAAATAAACTTGTATGTGTCGTGTTTAAGTGAGTGAAGACCTAGGGGCCTATTTACTAATGTGCGAGCGGACATGATACAATGTAGCATATCAGCTCCGCCGCACATCGATAAATGCCGACAGCTTATTGTGAACTACTGGTGCAATGCCGCCCCCCTGCAGATTCGCAGCCACTAGCAGGGGATGTCAATCAACCCGATCGGGTTGATTTCTGCCCGCGTCCTCAGAGCAGGCAGACAAGTTAGGGAGCAGCGGTCTTTAGAAGGCTCGCGCAGAAACAGGAGAATCATAGAAGTTGAAAAATATTTTTTTTACCAAAAACTGTTTTTACTGTAAATATTTTACTTTCCATTGTTCTTCACTTAGAAGAAAATATGTTTTTTATTTTTAAATATTTATTTCTATAAATATCTGTATATATATCTACACCTATACATTCATATAGATATATAGTTATAGATATATATTTTATAAAAAATTAATCATATTATATATATATAAATAAATAATCTATTTCAAAATAAAAACAGAATTTATGTTTACCTGATAAATTACTTTCTCTTGCGGTGTATCTAGTCCACGGATTCATCCTTTACTTGTGGGATATTCTCCTTCCCTACAGGAAGTAGCAAAGAGAGCACACAGCAAAGCTGTCCATATAGCTCCCCCTCTAGCTCCACCCCCCAGTCATTCGACCAAAGGTTAGGAAGAAAAAGGAGAAACCATAGGGTGCAGTGGTGACTGTAGTTTAAACAAAAAAATTTTTACCTGACTTAAATGCCAGGGCGGACCGTGGACTGGATACACCGCAAGAGAAAGTAATTTATCAGGTAAGCATAAATTCTGTTTTCTCTTGCAAGGTGTATCCAGTCCACGGATTCATCCTTTACTTGTGGGATACCAATACCAAAGCTTTAGGACACGGATGAAGGGAGGGAACAAGACAGGTACCTTAAACGGAAGGCACCACTGCTTGCAAAACCTTTCTCCCAAAAATAGCCTCCGAAGAAGCAAAAGTATCGAATTTGTAAAATTTGGCAAAAGTATGCAGCGAAGACCAAGTCGCTGCCTTACAAATCTGTTCAACAGAAGCCTCATTTTTGAAAGCCCATGTGGAAGCCACTGCTCTAGTAGAATGAGCAGTAATTCTTTCAGGAGGCTGCTGGCCAGCAGTCTCATAGGCAAAACGGATGATGCTTTTCAGCCAAAAGGAAAGAGAGGTAGCAGTCGCTTTCTGACCTCTCCTCTTACCAGAATAGATAAAAAACAAGGAAGATGTTTGTCTGAAATCCTTAGTTGCTTGTAAATAGAACTTTAAAGCACGAACTACATCAAGATTGTGCAATAGACGTTCCTTCTTCGAAGATGGATTAGGACACAGAGAAGGAACAACTATTTCCTGGTTAATATTCTTGTTAGAAACAACTTTAGGAAGAAAACCAGGCTTGGTACGCAAAACTACCTTATCTGCATGGAACACCAGGTAAGGTGAATCACACTGTAAGGCAGATAATTCTGAAACTCTTCGAGCAGAAGAGATAGCTATCAAAAACAAAACTTTCCAAGATAACAACTTAATGTCTATGGAATGTAAAGGTTCAAACGGAACCCCTTGAAGAACTAAAAGAACTAGATTCAAACTCCATGGCGGAGCCACAGGTTTATAGACAGGCTTGATTCTGACTAAAGCCTGAGCAAACGCTTGAACGTCTGGTACCTCTGCCAGACGCTTGTGTAACAGGATAGACAAAGCAGATATTTGTCCTTTTAAGGAACTAGCTGACAATCCTTTCTCCAGTCCTTCTTGGAGAAAGGACAATATCCTGGGAATCCTAATCTTACTCCATGAGTAACCCTTGGATTCACACCAACAAAGATATTTCCGCCATATCTTATGGTAGATTTTCCTGGTGACAGGCTTTCTAGCCTGAATCAGAGTATCTATAACTGACTCAGAGAACCCACGCTTTGATAGAATTAAGCGTTCAATCTCCAAGCAGTCAGACGTAGAGAAACTAAATTTGGATGCTTGAACGGACCCTGTATTAGAAGATCCTGCCTCATTGGCAGTGACCATGGTGGGACAGATGACATGTTCACTAGGTCTGCATACCAAGTCCTGCGTGGCCACGCAGGCGCTATCAGAATCACCGAAGCCTTCTCCTGCTTGATTCTGGCAACCAGACACGGGAGGAGAGGAAACGGTGGAAAAACATAAGCCAGATTGAAGGACCAAGGCGCTGCTAGAGCATCTATCAATACCGCCTTGGGATCCCGGGACCAGGACCCGTAGAGAGGAAGTTTGGTGTTCTGACGGGACGCCATCAGATCCAACTCTGGGGTGCCCCATAGCTGAGTCAGCTGGGCAAATACCTCCGGGTGGAGTTCCCACTCCCCCGGGTGAAAAGTCTGACGACTTAGAAAATCCGCCTCCCAGTTGTCTACTCCTGGGATGTGAATTGCTGAGAGATGGCAGGAGTGATCCTCCGCCCACCTGATTATTTTGGTTACTTCCGTCATCGTTAGGGAACTCTTTGTTCCCCCCTGATGATTGACGTAAGCTACAGTCGTGATGTTGTCTGACTGAAATCTGATGAATTTGGCCGCCGCTAGTTGAGGCCATGCCTGAAGAGAGTTGAATATCGCCCTCAGTTCCAGAATGTTTATCGGGAGAAGAGTTTCTTCCAGAGACCATAAGCCCTGAGCTTTCAGGGAGTCCTAGACCGCACTCCAGCCTAACAAACTGGCGTCGGTCGTTACGATGATCCACTCTGGCCTGCGGAAACATATTCCTTGAGACAGGTGATCCTGAGACAACCACCAGAGAAAAGAATCTCTGGTCTCCTGGTCCAACTGAATTTGAGGAGACAAATCTGCATAATCCCCATTCCACTGTTTGAGCATGCATAGTTGCAGTGGTCTGAGGTGTATCCGAGCAAAAGGGACTATGTCCATTGCTGCAACCATTAGTCCGATTGTCTCCATGCACTGAGCCACAGATGGCAGAGGAATGGAATAAAGAGCTCGGCAAGTAGTTAAGAGTTTTAGCTTTCTGACCTCCGTCAGAAATATTTTCATTTCTACCGAGTCTATCAGGGTTCCTAGGAATGGAACTCTTGTGAGAGAACTCTTTTTGATGTTCACCTTCCACCCGTGAGACCTCAGAAAGGCCAATACAATCTCTGTGTGAGACTTGGTTCTTTGCAAAGTTGACGCCTGAATTAAGATGTCGTCTAGGTAAGGCGCCACTGCTATGCCCCGCGGTCTTAGAACCGCCAGGAGGGACCCTAGCACCTTTGTGAAAAATTCTGGGAGCAGTGGCCAACCCGAAAGGAAGAGCCACAAACTGAAAATGCTTGTCCAGAAAGGCGAACCTAAGAAACTGGTGATGATCTTTGTGGATAGGAATGTGCAGATACGCATCCTTTAGATCCACGGTAGTCATATATTGACCCTCCTGGATCATTGGTAAGATTGTCCGAATGGTCTCCATCTTGAATGATGAGACTCTGAGGAATTTGTTTAGAATTTTGAGATCCAGGATTGGTCTGAAAGTACCTTCTTTTTTGGGAACCACAAACAGGTTTGAGTAAAACCCCAGTCCTTGTTCTGCAATTGGAACTGGGTGGATCACTCCCATTGTATGTAGATCTTCTACACAGCATAAAAACGCCTCTTTCTTTGTCTGATCTGTAGACAGACAAGAAATGTGGAACCTTCCCCTTGGAGGAGAGTCCTTGAATTCTAGAAAGTATCCCTGGGCTACAATCTCTAATGCCCAAGGATCGTGTACATCTCTTGCCCAGGCCTGAGCGAAGAGAGAGAGTCTGCCCCCTACTAGATCCGGTCCCGGATCGGGGGCTACCCCTTCATGCTGTCTTGGTGGCAGCTGCAGGCTTTTTGGCCTGTTTACCCTTATTCCAGCCCTGGTAAGGTTTCCAGTTTGCCTTGGGCTGTGAAGCGTTACCCTCTTGCTTTGCAGCCGGAGAGGATGAAGCGGGGCCGTTCCTGAAATTGCGAAAGGAACGAAAATTAGCTTTGTTCTTTGTTTTAAAGGCTTTGTCCTGAGGGAGAGCATGGCCTTTTCCCCCAGTGATATCTGAAATAATCTCTTTCAATTCAGGCCCGAATAGGGTCTTCCCTTTGAAAGGAATGTTCAAAAGCTTGGATTTAGACGACACATCGGCCGACCAGGACTTTAGCCATAGCGCCCTGCGCGCCAAAATGGCGAAACCTGAATTTTTTGCCGCTAACTTAGCTATTTGGAAAGCGGCGTCAGTGATAAAAGAATTAGCTAGCTTTAGAGCCTTAATTCTATCCATAATTTCCTCATATGAGGTCTCCGTCTGGAGCGAGTCTTCCAGCGCCTCAAACCAGAAAGCAGCTGCAGTAGTTACAGGAATAATGCAGGCAATAGGTTGGAGAAGAAAACCTTGTTGAACAAAAATTTTCTTAAGTAAACCCTCTAATTTTTTATCCATGCACGTGAGCGATAATTTGCTTTTTTTTTCTTCAGCACGGTTCATTGAAGTCTATGGGGGGAAGTTAACGCGGTCGTGATATCCGAAGTTTACGCTCATTGGATTTCACTCGGACACAAACCATTTACTTTCAACTTGTAATATGTGTACTGACCAGCTTGTGTCTTGTAATACGTGTACTGACCAGCTTGTGTCTTGTAATACATGTACTGACCAGCTTGTGTCTTGTAATATGTGTACTGACCAGCTTGTGTCTTATAATACATGTACTGACCAGCTTGTGTCTTGTAATACGTGTACTGACCAGCTTGTGTCTTGTAATACGTGTACTGACCAGCTTGTGTCTTGTAATACGTGTACTGACCAGCTTGTGTCTTGCAATACGTGTACTGACCAGCTTGTGTCTTGCAATACGTGTACTGACCAGCTTGTGTCTTGCAATACGTGTACTGACCAGCTTGTGTCTTGTAATACATGTACTGACCAGCTTGTGTCTTGTAATATGTGTACTGACCAGCTTGTGTCTTATAATACATGTACTGACCAGCTTGTGTCTTGTAATACAGGGAGTGCAGAATTATTAGGCAAGTTGTATTTTTGAGGATTAATTTTATTATTGAACAACAACCATGTTCTCAATGAACCCAAAAAACTCATTAATATCAAAGCTGAATATTTTTGGAAGTAGTTTTTAGTTTGTTTTTAGTTTTAGCTATTTTAGGGGGATATCTGTGTGTGCAGGTGACTATTACTGTGCATAATTATTAGGCAACTTAACAAAAAACAAATATATACCCATTTCAATTATTTATTTTTACCAGTGAAACCAATATAACATCTCAACATTCACAAATATACATTTCTGACATTCAAAAACAAAACAAAAACAAATCAGTGACCAATATAGCCACCTTTCTTTGCAAGGACACTCAAAAGCCTGCCATCCATGGATTCTGTCAGTGTTTTGATCTGTTCACCATCAACATTGCGTGCAGCAGCAACCACAGCCTCCCAGTCACTGTTCAGAGAGGTGTACTGTTTTCCCTCCTTGTAAATCTCACATTTGATGATGGACCACAGGTTCTCAATGGGGTTCAGATCAGGTGAACAAGGAGGCCATGTCATTAGATTTTCTTCTTTTATACCCTTTCTTGCCAGCCACGCTGTGGAGTACTTGGATGCGTGTGATGGAGCATTGTCCTGCATGAAAATCATGTTTTTCTTGAAGGATGCAGACTTCTTCCTGTACCACTGCTTGAAGAAGGTGTCTTCCAGAAACTGGCAGTAGGACTGGGAGTTGAGCTTGACTCCATCCTCAACCCGAAAAGGCCCCACAAGCTCATCTTTGATGATACCAGCCCAAACCAGTACTCCACCTCCACCTTGCTGGCGTCTGAGTCGGACTGGAGCTCTCTGCCCTTTACCAATCCAGCCACGGGCCCATCCATCTGGCCCATCAAGACTCACTCTCATTTCATCAGTCCATAAAAACTTAGAAAAATCAGTCTTGAGATATTTCTTGGCCCAGTCTTGACGTTTCAGCTTGTGTGTCTTGTTCAGTGGTGGTCGTCTTTCAGCCTTTCTTACCTTGGCCATGTCTCTGAGTATTGCACACCTTGTGCTTTTGGGCACTCCAGTGATGTTGCAGCTCTGAAATATGGCCAAACTGGTGGCAAGTGGCATCTTGGCAGCTGCACGCTTGACTTTTCTCAGTTCATGGGCAGTTATTTTGCGCCTTGGTTTTTCCACACGCTTCTTGCGACCCTGTTGACTATTTTGAATTAAACGCTTGATTGTTCGATGATCACACTTCAGAAGCTTTGCAATTTTAAGAGTGCTGCATCCCTCTGCAAGATATCTCACTATTTTTTACTTTTCTGAGCCTGTCAAGTCCTTCTTTTGACCCATTTTGCCAAAGGAAAGGAAGTTGCCTAATAATTATGCACACCTGATATAGGGTGTTGATGTCATTAGACCACACCCCTTCTCATTACAGAGATGCACATCACCTAATATGCTTAATTGGTAGTAGGCTTTCGAGCCTATACAGCTTGGAGTAAGACAACATGCATAAAGAGGATGATGTGGTCAAAATACTCATTTGCCTAATAATTCTGCACTCCCTGTACGTGTACTGACCAGCTTGTGTCTTGTAATACGTGTACTGACCAGCTTGTGTCTTGTAATACGTGTACTGACCAGCTTGTGTCTTGTAATACGTGTACTGACCAGCTTGTGTCTTGTAATACGTGTGCTGACCAGCTTGTGTCTTGCAATACATGTACTGACCAGCTTGTGTCTTGTAATACGTGTACTGACCAGCTTGTGTCTTGTAATACGTGTGCTGACCAGCTTGTGTCTTGTAATACATGTACTGACCAGCTTGTGTCTTGTAATACGTGTGCTGACCAGCTTGTGTCTTGTAATACGTGTGCTGACCAGCTTGTGTTAAAAGTTTACTTTGAGCTGTGTTCGCGCGGGGGTGAAACATTTTTTTAGCGCACCACTTGTAATCTGGCCCAATGTGGGTAAGAGTATGTATTTATTGCAAGTATTTGCCATCATAAACCAACAAAGCTATGTAATTTTTCAAAATTGTGTAGTTCATATCAACTTACATTTGTTTGCTTATTTCTAGAGCAGAACTGATTTTCATTATGATCTTCAGCTTCATTTTTGTCAGACGGACAAATCTGATAATAAAGAAAATAAATCAATATTCCATATTCTAAATGTGCAATGTTCACAACAAAACCAAATAGGGTTTCTAATGTACTATGTTAAAAAAAAAAAAAGCTAAATACAGTGGATGGATATTACTTACATCGGTCATGCTGTTCCACAGGTCTTCATTTCTAGCATTGCGATAGCTGTAATGACGCAAATATTTTACAATCCCAGCTCTAAAACTCTCTGGACCAATGTAATCTCTCAGCATATTCAGAATACAGGAACCCTGTAAAGAGTAACACGTTTATTTTACTTACAGTAAGGCAAACCATCTTATAACATGAAGTTTATTTTACTTGTAATAAGGCAAACCATCTTATAACATGAAGTTTACTTTACTTGTAATAAGGCAAACCATCTTATAACATGGAGTTTATTTCCATCTTATAACATGAAGTTTATTTTACTTGCAATAAGGCAAACCATCTTATAATATGAAGTTTACTTTACTTGTAATAAGGCAAACCATCTTTTAACATGAAGTTTATTTTACTTGTAATAAGGCAAACCATCTTATAACATGAAGTTTACTTTACTTGTAATAAGGCAAACCATCTTATAACATGAAGTTTATTTTACTTGCAATAAGGCAAACCATCTTTTAACATGAAGTTCATTTTACTTGTAATAAGGCAAATCATCTTATAACATGAAGTTTATTTTACATGCAATAAGGCAAACCATCTTATAATATGAAGTTTATTTTACTTGTAATAAGGCAAATCATCTTATAACATGAAGTTTATTTTACATGCAATAAGGCAAACCATCTTATAATATGAAGTTTATTTTACTTGTAATAAGGCAAACCATCTTTTAACATGACGTTTATGTTACTTGTAATAAGGCAAACCATCTTATACCATAAATTAGGAAAGATAGATAAACATAGACAGTCCTAACTAAGTATCAGGGACTGGTTGCACTAAAAAGTTGATTTAGTTGTTAACATCTGAACCACTTAAAGGGATCGTAAAGTCGATATTAAATGTTCATGTTTCGGATAGAGCATGCAGTTTTACAATTGACATATTATATAGTTTTGATTTATTCTCTGTCTCCTTTGTTGAAGAGCACATCTAGGTAGGCTTGGGACAGGGAGCAGCAAAGCACTGTGGGAAGCTAGCTGCTAATTGGTAGCTGCAAATCTATGCCTCTCGTTATTGGCTCATCCAATGTACTCAGCTAGCTCCCGATAGTGCATTGCTGCTCTTGAGCCAACATTGGCACCCACTTCAACATTGTCAGACCTTCTTAATACGAGTAACACATAAAACGGGGTCGATCACAATCTATCAGATGTGGCCTTTTCAGCTGTTTTTTGGCCAAAAATGTTTTTTTTCTATTTGATGTTACTACAATAGAGCCTTTTAGACTCTTTTCTACAGCTGTGATCATATTTTTAGATCCTCACTAGAAGCTCTATTTTTACTATAGGGCCAAAAAAAGTTCTTGGCTATCACAATCCATTTTTGAGAGACTTTTCAGCCTCTTTTCCAGTCAAGTTTTGAATTTTCCAATTTGACACCTGAGGGCACTTGATAAAACCTCAAAAACAGAATTTATGCTTACCTGATAAATTACTTTCTCCAACGGTGTGTCCGGTCCACGGCGTCATCCTTACTTGTGGGATATTCTCTTCCCCAACAGGAAATGGCAAAGAGTCCCAGCAAAGCTGGTCACATGATCCCTCCTAGGTTCCGCCCACCCCAGTCATTCGACCGACGGACAGGAGGAAATATATATAGGAGAAACCATATGGTACCGTGGTGACTGTAGTTAGAGAAAATAATTCATCAGACCTGATTAAAAAACCAGGGCGGGCCGTGGACCGGACACACCGTTGGAGAAAGTAATTTATCAGGTAAGCATAAATTCTGTTTTCTCCAACATTGGTGTGTCCGGTCCACGGCGTCATCCTTACTTGTGGGAACCAATACCAAAGCTTTAGGACACGGATGAAGGGAGGGAGCAAATCAGGTCACCTAAACGGAAGGCACCACAGCTTGCAAAACCTTTCTCCCAAAAATAGCCTCCGAAGAAGCAAAAGTATCAAATTTGTAAAATTTGGCAAAAGTGTGCAGTGAAGACCAAGTCGCTGCCTTACATATCTGGTCAACAGAAGCCTCGTTCTTGAAGGCCCATGTGGAAGCCACAGCCCTAGTGGAGTGAGCTGTGATTCTTTCAGGAGGCTGCCGTCCGGCAGTCTCATAAGCCAATCGGATAATGCTTTTAAGCCAAAAGGAAAGAGAGGTAGAAGTCGCTTTTTGACCTCTCCTTTTACCAGAATAAACAACAAACAAGGAAGATGTTTGTCTGAAATCTTTAGTAGCCTCTAAATAGAACTTTAGAGCACGGACAACGTCCAAATTGTGTAACAAACGTTCCTTCTTTGAAACTGGATTCGGACACAAAGAAGGTACAACTATCTCCTGGTTAATATTTCTGTTAGAAACAACTTTAGGAAGAAAACCAGGCTTAGTACGCAAAACCACCTTATCTGCATGGAACACCAGATAAGGAGGAGAACACTGCAGAGCAGATAACTCTGAAACTCTTCTAGCAGAAGAAATTGCAACCAAAAACAAAACTTTCCAAGATAGTAACTTAATATCTATGGAATGTAAGGGTTCAAACGGAACCCCTTGAAGAACTGAAAGAACTAGATTTAGACTCCAGGGAGGAGTCAAAGGTCTGTAAACAGGCTTGATCCTAACCAGAGCCTGAACAAATGCTTGAACATCTGGCACAGCTGCCAGTCTTTTGTGTAGTAAGACAGATAAAGCAGAGAACTTGCAGATAATCCTTTCTCCAAACCTTCTTGAAGAAAGGAGAGAATCTTAGGAATTTTTATCTTATTCCATGGGAATCCTTTGGATTCACACCAACAGATATATTTTTTCCATATTTTATGGTAAATTTTTCTAGTTACAGGTTTTCTGGCCTGAACCAGAGTATCTATCACCGAATCTGAAAAGTCCAAGGTGCTACTAGTGCATCTACTAGAGTCGCCTTGGGATCCCTGGATCTGGACCCGTAGCAAGGAACCTTGAAGTTCTGACGAGACGCCATCAGATCCATGTCTGGAATGCCCCATAATTGAGTTATTTGGGCAAAGATTTCCGGATGGAGTTCCCACTCCCCCGGATGAAATGTCTGACGACTCAGAAAATCCGCTTCCCAATTTTCCACTCCTGGGATGTGGATCGCAGACAAGTGGCAGGAGTGATCCTCCGGCCATTGAATTATTTTGGTCACTTCTTTCATCGCCAGGGAACTCTTTGTTCCCCCTTGATGATTGATATAAGCAACAGTCGTCATGTTGTCTGATTGGAACCTTATGAATTTGGCCTTTGCTAGTTGAGGCCAAGCTCTGAGAGCATTGAATATCGCTCTCAGTTCCAGAATGTTTATCGGGAGAAGAGACTCCTCCCGAGACCATAGACCCTGAGCTTTCAGGGATTCCCAGACCGCACCCCAGCCCACTAAACTGGCGTCGGTCGTGACAATGACCCACTCTGGCCTGCGGAAGCTCATTCCCTGAGACAGATGGTCCAGGGTCAGCCACCAATGGAGTGAATCTCTGGTCTTTTGATCTACTTGAATCATTGGAGACAAGTCTGTATAATCCCCATTCCACTGTTTGAGCATGCACAGTTGTAATGGTCTTAGATGAATTCGTGCAAAAGGAACTATGTCCATTGTTGCAACCATCAATCCTATTACTTCCATGCACTGCGCTATGGAAGGACGAGGAACAGAATGAAGCACTTGACAAGAGCTTAGAAGTTTTGATTTTCTGACCTCTGTCAGAAAAATCCTCATTTCTAAGGAATCTATTATTGTTCCCAAGAAGGGAACTCTTGTTGACAGGGACAGAGAACTCTTTTCTTTGTTCACCTTCCATCCGTGAGATGTGAGAAAGGCTAGAACGATGTCCGTATGAGCCTTTGCCTTTGACAGGGACGACGCTTGTATTAGAATGTCGTCCAAGTAAGGTACTACTGCAATGCCCCTTGGTCTTAGAACCGCTAGAAGGGACCCTAGCACCTTTGTGAAAATCCTTGGAGCAGTGGCTAATCCGAATGGAAGAGCCACAAACTGGTAATGTTTGTCCAGAAAAGCGAACCTTAGGAACTGATGATGTTCCTTGTGGATAGGGATATGCAGGTACGCATCCTTTAGATCCACGGTAGTCATAAATTGACTTTCCTGGATGGTGGGTAGAATCGTTCGAATAGTTTCCATTTTGAACGATGGTACCCTGAGAAATTTGTTTAGGATCTTCAAATCCAAAATTGGTCTGAACGTTCCCTCTTTTTTGGGAACTACGAACAGATTGGAATAAAATCCCATTCCTTGTTCCTTTATTGGAACTGGGTGTATCACTCCCATCTTTAACAGGTCTTCTACACAATGTAAGAATGCCTGTCTCTTTATTTGGTTTGAGGATAAGTGAGACTTGTGGAACCTTCCCCTTGGGGGTAGTTCCTTGAATTCAAGGAGATAACCTTGAGAAACTATTTCTAGCGCCCAAGGATCCTGAACATCTCTTGCCCAAGCCTGAGCAAAGAGAGAAAGTCTGCCCCCCACCAGATCCGGTCCCGGATCGGGGGCTACTCCTTCATGCTGTTTTGTTAGCAGTGGCAGGCTTCTTGGCCTGCTTACCCTTGTTCCAGCCTTGCATTGGTTTCCAGGCTGGTTTGGGTTGTGAGGCATTACCCTCTTGCTTAGAGGATGCAGAATTAGAGGCTGGTCCATTTCTGCGAAAGGGACGAAAATTAGGTTTATTTTTAGCCTTAAAAGACCTATCCTGTGGAAGGGCGTGGCCCTTTCCCCCAGTGATGTCTGAAATAATCTCTTTCAAATCAGGTCCAAATAAAGTTTTACCTTTGAAAGGAATGTTAAGCAATTTTGTCTTGGATGACACATCCGCTGACCAAGACTTTAGCCAAAGCGCTCTGCGCGCCACGATAGCAAACCCTGAATTTTTCGCCGCTAATTTTGCTAATTGCAAAGCGGCATCTAAAATAAAAGAGTTAGCCAATTTAAGTGCGTGAACTCTGTCCATAACCTCCTCATATGGAGTTTCTCTACTGAGCGACTTTTCTAGTTCCTCGAACCAGAACCACGCTGCCGTAGTGACAGGAACAATGCATGAAATTGGTTGTAGAAGGTAGCCTTGCTGTACAAAAATCTTTTTAAGCAAACCTTCCAATTTTTTATCCATAGGATCTTTGAAAGCACAACTATCTTCGATAGGAATAGTAGTGCGTTTGTTTAGAGTAGAAACTGCCCCCTCGACCTTGGGGACTGTCTGCCATAAGTCCTTTCTGGGGTCGACCATAGGAAATAATTTCTTAAATATAGGGGGAGGAACAAAAGGTATGCCGGGCTTTTCCCACTCTTTATTTACTATGTCCGCCACCCGCTTGGGGGGCACCGGAACCTCTAGGAACCTGTCCATCTTGCATAATTTCTCTGGAATGACCAAATTGTCACAATCATCCAGAGTAGATAACACCTCCTTAAGCAGTACGCGGAGATGTTGTAATTTAAATTTAAATGTCACAACATCAGGTTCAGCTTGATGAGAAATTTTTCCTGAATCTGAAATTTCTCCCTCAGACAAAACCTCCCTCATGGCCCCTTCAGATTGGTGTGAGGGTATGACAGAACAATTATCATCAGCGTCCTCTTGCTCTTCAGTGTTTAAAACAGAGCAAATCGCGCTTTCTCTGATAAGTAGGCATTTTGGATAAAAGATTTGCTATGGAGTTATCCATTACAGCCGTTAATTGTTGCATGGTAATAAGTATTGGCGCACTAGATGTACTAGGGGCCTCCTGCATGGGCAAAACTGGTGTAGACACAGTAGGAGATGATGTAGTATCATGTTTACTCCCCTCATTTGAGGAATCATCTTGGGCAATATCATTATTTGTGGCAGTACTGTCCTTACTTTGTTTGGACGCTATGGCACAATTATCACATAAATTTAAATGGGGAGACACATTGGCTTTCATAAATATAGAACATAGCTTATCTGAAGGTACAGACATGTTAAACAGGCTTAAACTTGTCAACAAAGCACAAAAAACGTTTTAAAATAAAACCGTTACTGTCACTTTAAATTTCAAACAGAAAACACTTTATTACTGAATATGTGAAAAAGTATGAAGGAATTGTTCAAAAATTACCAAAATTTCACCACAGTGTCTTAAAGCCTTAAAAGTATTGCACACCAAATTTCAGAGCTTTAACCCTTAAAATAACGGAACCGGAGCCGTTTTTCAATTTAACCCCTATACAGTCCCAGATATAGTCTTTGCTAAGACCCAACCAAGCCCTGAGGGGAATACGATACCAAATGACGCCTTCTAAAAGCTTTTTCAGAGATTCTTAGATCCTCACACATGCATCTGCATGGCCTGCTCTCAAAAAACAACTGCGCATTAATGCCGCGAAAATGAGGCTCAGTCTATGACTAGAAAGGCCCCCTGACTGAAAAAGGTGTCCAATACAGTGCCTGCCGTTTTATAAACGTTCCCCAAGATTATAAATGCCAATTATTAGCCTAAATCTGAATAATATGCACAAATAAAGCAATCGATTTAGCCCATAAAAATGTCTACCAGTTTTTTAGCCCATAATAAGCCCTTTATTCTGTTTGTTTTTGACTAAGAAAATGGCTTACCGGTCCCCATGAGGGGAAATGACAGCCTTCCAGCATTACACAGTCTTGTTAGAAATATGGCTAGTCCTACCTTAAGCAGAAAAGTCTGCTAACTGTTTCCCCCAACTGAAGTTACTTCATCTCAACAGTCCTATGTGGAAACAGCAATCGATTTTAGTTACTGTCTGCTAAAATCATCTTCTTCTTACAAACAGAAATCTTCATCCTTTTCTGTTTCAGAGTAAATAGTACATACCAGCACTATTTTAAAATAACAAACACTTGATAGAAGAATAAAAACTACATTTAAACACCAAAAAACTCTTAACCATCTCCGTGGAGATGTTGCCTGTGCAACGGCAAAGAGAATGACTGGGGTGGGCGGAGCCTAGGAGGGATCATGTGACCAGCTTTGCTGGGACTCTTTGCCATTTCCTGTTGGGGAAGAGAATATCCCACAAGTAAGGATGACGCCGTGGACCGGACACACCAATGTTGGAGAAATGGCATTTTGGACATCTTTGGAACTATTCCCAGACTAGATGGAAACACTCTATCTTATGCATGTGCAAAACACTCTGAAATGGCCACGGGAGACATTGTAGACATGTTAATTAAAGATCTATTCATCACTATTGAATAGGCTGTATACAGGGCACAGAGCACATATTTACATATGTATAAGTTAATTTACATATGTATGTGTTGAGTAGGCGATATCCTATACAGCTAAGGGATCTGCAGGAAAAGTCATATCAGGGCCCCAACATCTTAGTCGCAGTCACAAAGTTGTGTCACTAACAGTACTGGCGTCTTCATAACTGGGCTTTAAAACAGGATATTGCCTTCATCCACTCTAAGTCCAAAAATGGTCATGACAGTGCGTTGTACACTGCTTGCACCTATATTATTGAACTCATGTTCACAAAGGTGTAGTCTAATTTAGGAGTTCAACAATGTAGGTGCAAGCACTGTAGTCTCCATCTTGTTTTGAGATCACACCAAACCAGAAATGGTGCATTTACAAACAATAAAATAAAAAGATTAAAAGTGACAATATAGAGATTGAGAAATTGCTTACCATGCCAAGATACAAATGGCATTCAGATGTTTTAGCAGTGGGGAGGTTGGAATTGGATTGTAACAGGTTAACCTCAGTTTGACTGGGATTGTCCCTGTTTGGAGGCGCTGTCCTAATGTCCCACCCGAGTGTTCATTCTGTCCCAGTTTGCCAGGTGTCTGGTATTTCTGTTTGCTGTCCGGTAAAATACTTTTTTTTTTTTTTAAACGTTTTGGGTCTATTCTGTCCATTTGTCTTACTGACTGTCATACAAACTTTGTTTACAGTCAGTGGCACTGTGACGCTGAATAGCGCAAAAGTGAGTGACATCAGTCATATGATGTGCGGTAAGTGTGAGGGTAGGCAGCATGTGAGGTACACAGCACTATGGGACATGCAGTTGCCATGGTAGCAAGAAGCCAACAGTCCGCCCCGGGTAACACATTAACACTGTGCAGTGCCAGTGACTATGGCGGGGAATTTTCCTGGCACACATGGGTTTGCGGTCACATAAAGAGCATCAGGCTGCAAGCCAAGGGCTACTGCTGGTCACTGAGCAGGCATTACTATAGCAGCTATTTATGTAACGTTATTTATCCTGTGTGTACAGTGCATGGGTGTGTTATGTTTACAATAAAGCTATGTGAACATTAGAAAGCATTTACACTGTCACTGTTGTTTCCATAGCAACAGTGACAGAGTGCCGCCATCTTGTTATATGACCTTTGCATTAGCAGATCACTTCCGGTTAAGTGTTCACACGTATGCGGAGTCTATGTACTAAGTAAGTGCCTGTTGTAAGTTACGCATACCTCTGTAATATGTGCATCAGGTGCTGCTCTGTAATGGGGGCATTTCCCGCCTGGCATATTATATGGTACACTGCTGTGTAATAATGAGCTTGTGCAGACGCATTCCAGGTAACTGAATAGCAAAAGCTGCCTTTTGTGATAGGCAGTGATCACAAAGGTTAATGACTAATTATAGGGCTATTTACCATATCTGTCTCTGTATAGCAACCCTCTCTAGAAAATCAGTTCCGGTCAACAATCACCATGCCCCCTTGACCACACACCCCACTGGCACCATTCCAGATGGTCCCAGTTTCACCTCTAATTATTATGGTAAGCCTATTAAAGGGTGCTATTGTATCTGTCAGTTTTGGATGAGCTCCTAGTTTCTCTCTCAAAATCGTGCCTTTTGGGAGCTTTCCTCATGAAAATGGCCTTTTTTGGCTGTAGGCTTTTAACATATGAATTAATTTTGCACTGTGATCTCTCAAGAAACTTGACAACCAATTTGGGTGGAAAGCAAAAAACATAAATTATGCTTACCTGATAATTTCATTTCCATCTGTATGGGAAGAGTCCACAGCTGCCACCAGGTGGAGGCAAAGACACCACAGACAAAGGCTTAAATACCTCCCCCACTTCCTCATAACCCCAGTCATTCTGCCGAGGGAACAAGGAACAGTAGGAGAAATATCAGGGTGAAAAAGGTGCCAGAAGAAAACAAAATTCAAATTTAGGGCCTCCCATCGGAGAAAACGGGCGGGAGCTGTGGACTCTTCCCATACAGATGGAAATTAAATTATCAGGTAAGCATAATTTATGTTTTCCATCCTATTATGGGAGTCCACAGCAGCATTCCTTACTTGTGGCAAACATATACCCAAGCTCTAGAGTACACGGAATGCTAACGGGAGGGAAAAAAGAGAGGCAGACCTTAATCTGAGGGCCCCACAGACTGCAAAACCTTTCTCCCGAAGGCTGCTTCAGCAGAAGCAAAAACATCAAACTTGTAAAATTTTGGAAAAAGTATGTAAGGAGAACCAGGTAGCCGCCTTACAAATCTGATCCATATAGGCCTCATTTTTGAAAGCCCCAAAGGAAACCACTGCTCTCGTAGAATGAGCCGTAATCCTCAAAGGGGGCTTATGTCCCGCCATTTCTATGCTAAACGGATGACACTCCTCAGACAAAAAGATAAGGAAGTCGAAGAGGTCCTCTGACCCCTACGCTTCCCGGAAAAGAGAACAAACAGAGAAAGAGGTTTGTCTAAATTCCTTCGTGGCCTGAAGATAGAACTTCAAGGCACAAACCACATCCAGAAATACGTTGTAAACGTTCCTTCGACGAAGAAGGATTAGGACATAAGAAAAGAAACCACAATCTCTTTATTGATGTTGCGAATTGACACAACCTTAGGAAGAAAACCTAACTTGGGTCATAGAACAGCCTTATCGGCATGAAAAGGCAGATAAGGAGGGACGCATTGCAAGGCAGCAATCACATACAGAAGCAATAGTCAGTAGAAAAAGAACATTACAAGACAACAATTTAATGTCTACTTCATGCATAGGCTCCACGGAGCTCGTTGCAAAACCTTAAGGACAAGATTTAAACTCCAAGGAGGAGCCTTAGATCTAAACACAAGTCTGATCCCAGCAGAGCCTTAACAAATGGCTGCACATATGGAAGCTCTGCAAAACTCTTGTGCAGTAAGACAGACAAGAACAAAAACTGTCTCTTCATGTGACTTGCAGAAAAGCCCTTCTCCAGTTCATCCTGGAGAACAGAATAAGTAGGTCCTCCACACCTTATGATAGATGTGACGAGCAACCACTTTACGAGCTTGAACGAGAGTAAAAATAACACTCTCAGAAAACCCTCTCTTGTATAGGACTAAGCGTTCAATCTCCACGCAGTCAGCCTCAGAGAATATAGACATTGATGAACAAAGAGACCTGGTCAACAGATCCCTGCGACAAGGTAACTTCCACGGAGGAGATGACATCCCCACTAGATCCGAGAACCATATCCTTCGCGGCCAAGACGGAGCAGTCAGTATCACTGCCGCCTGCTTGACTCGAGTCACCACACTAGGAAGTAGTGGTAACGGTCGGAAAGGATGAATTAGATTGAACCTCCAAGGCACCGCTAATGCATCTGTTAGCTCTGCCTGAGGATCCCTGTACCTCTACCCCTATCTGGGAAGCTTGGTATCGAGACATTATAATATCTTCCTCTTGCAAATCTCTGCAAACACTCGGGATGGAGAGACCATTCTCCCAGATGAAAGGATTGTCTGCTGAGGAAATCCGCTTCCCAGTTGTCTACACCCGGAATGTGGATCGCGAACAAATGCGGGTCTCCCCCACACCAGAATCTGAGATACTTCCCTTAAAACTAGGGAGCTTCTCGTTCCCCCTGATAGTTCATGTAAGCCACCGAAGATATAGTACTTGATTGTAATCTGATTAACTGGGACGAACCCAGCAGAGGCCAAGTCTTTAGAGCATTGTATATTGCCCGAAGATCCAAAATGAGATCAGGAGGGAGCTTTACCTCCTGAGACCAGAGGCCCTGTGCCTTCCTGGCTCCCCAAACAGCTCCCCATCCTGACAGACTCGCAACCATAGTCACAAGTCACAAGGATGGTCTTGAGACGGACGTCCCTTAGGACTAGTGATCCAGACAAAACCACCAAGAGAGCGATTCTCCAGAGAAATCTGTTGCGACAGATACGAATGATCGCCGTTCCACTAGTTCAGCGTGCGCAGTTGTAACAGTCTGAGGTGAAACCTGGCAAAGGAAATGATGTCCAAGCTGGACACCATGAGACCAATCACCTCCATACACCGAGCCACAGATGGCCTTAAGGAGATCTGGAGAGCAACGTCTCTGGTCTGTTAGAAATATTCTCATGTCTATGGAGACTATTATAGTACCCGAGAATTCTACCGTAGTACTTGATACAAGAGAACTCTCTCTAGATTATCTGCCATCCATGGCATCGAAGACAGGAGATATTCCGAATGGTCCACTCTTCGAAAAATTTCTTTAGCTAGACCAAACGGAAGGGCAATAAACTGGAAGTGCTGGTCCAGGAATGCAAACCTTAGGAACTGGAAGTGGTCCTTGAGGATTGGTATGAGAAGGGAGCATCCTTCAGATCTATCGTGGTCATGAACTACCCCTCTCAAACGAGGAGAAGAATGGACCTTATTGTCTCCATCTTAAACGAGGGGACATTTAAAAACTTGCTTAAGCATTTCAGGTCCAGAATCGGATGGAAAGATCCCTCCTTCTTAGGGACCACGAAAAGGTTTGAATAGTATCCCAAACCTCTCATTGCAATAGGCACCGGGACAATAACTCCTAGAGGACAGATCCCATACACACCCCAGAAAGGCTTCCCTCCTTTCTGGTCAGGAAGACAGGAGGAATCTGCCGTTGGGTGGCTGAGACTTAAAACCTATCTTGTAACCCTGAGCTATGACCTCCAGGACCCATGGATCCTGCACGTCCCTGAACCAAGCGACTGAACCCCTCTACACGATCCAGAAGAGGATTGGGGACCGCCCATTCATGCAGACGTAGACTCGGCAGGCTTGTTGCTCTGCTTGCATTTATTCCAGGACTGAGCCGGCTTCCAAGAGCTCTTGGTTTGCTCCAGCTTAGCGGAGGACTACTGACATGGGCTTTATAAGAACGAAAATCATCGCTTAGATTAGTTCATATACACTTGCGGTAAGAGGGCACCCTTGCCCCCTGTGACCGTGGAGATAATTGAGTCCTGGCCTGGACCATACAAAATCATTCGCTTAAAGGGAGGTTCGGAGAAGTCTAGACTTAGAAGTCATATCCGCAGACCATGACTTCAGCCAGAGCCCGACGGGCCTGAAAAGAAAAAGCTGAAGCCATAGCATTCAAGCAAAAAAACTGCCTAATAGCAGCACAAATAAAAGAATTAACAACCCTCAAGGCCATAAATCTTTCCTGAGTAACGTCGAGGGGCTTCCTCTACCCCGATCAAATCCTATAAGGAGTCACACCAGAAGGTAGTTTCTCCAGTAACTGCGGCAACAGCTGTCGCCGGTTGAAACAATTATTCTGTATGTTGAAACATCTTTCTTAACAGAGTTTCCATCTTTTATCCATGGGCACTTCAAACGAAGAACTATCCTCAAGCGGGATAGTAGTACGTTTAGCAAGGGTGAAGATAACGCCATCCAATTTAGGGACGGAACCTCACATCTCCATTGAGACTCCAGGACCGGGGTCAATTTGTTAAAGGGAGAAGAGGGGGAAAAGGAATCCAATCCTGTCCCATTCATTCTTAATAATGTACACCATCTAACAAGAGCAGGGAAGGATAAGGTACCACCTTGTCCTCAAACTCTATCCAATTTAGGAATTAAAGGTTCAACGGGCAATTTGGCCTCTGGAACCTCTGAATGCGCCAAAAACTTTCTTTAGAAGAAAGCGCAAATTCCTAAACTAAAGTCTGGTTCCTCCGCAGCCTGAGGTTTGGAGGCAGCAGACTCCGACCCAAAATGATCATACTCTGAAGTCTCAGAAAGAACTTCATCCTCGGATAACCCTCAGTTAAATCAAATAAATTATCTGATGTACTCTGGGAAGGACTGCAATATGTAACCTTTCACTTGCGCTTAGCAGGGTGAGGTAAAGCATTAACGTCTGGTGAAAAAAGGCCCCCTCCAGATGGAGGATCAGCAATGCTATGGGAAAACTGCATGTGTAGAGATATAAGAATGTAGGGTACGCACCTCACTGGACGACAACTCCTCAGAGGTGGACGGCCCCGTGGTATCAAACATGTTTGATAGTATCACAATATCAAGGCATGTGGAACATAATTGAGAGGGCGGAACTAAGGCCCCCCTCACCATATAAACAGGAATTACTCATTAGGTATAGAGGGAGTGCCCTCTAAAGTAACAGAATCCTCCATCGCTAGTGCAATAACCGGAGAACTAGAGAAATAAAACATCTTATTTTATTCAAAAAAATGGCACCCTTATACCCCAATGGCTGGGGCACTCACCATCTCCTATGACTCAGACAGTACAGAGATTTATGGCTCCTCTCTGATAGACACCCGGTCAGGAAAAAGGGAATGAATCACATGGTGCGCAATGCAGGACCGTCCCTGCTATGAGAAAGCACGCCAAGCTTGTAAGCTGCTTTGCTCTCAAAGTGAAAGTAAAATCTGTATATTCCATAACATCCTATAAGCCCATAACATCTCACACATAATAGCAGCATAAAATCAAATAAACATATAAGATTATTACCCCCTGTTCAATAATCCCCCTAAGGAGATATTAACCCTTGATTCTATACAGATAAAAGTAGTCACACTGTGACCCTGTCTTCTTGCGTTATCATACATGTATAAAATATAAAAAGATCTTAGCAGAATCTACGCCGTGGAACAGGAACACGGCTTTTCAAGTGTGACCGATAGTAGCATCGCTTCTGACATTGACTTAAGTGAAGAAAGCAGGCAGCGAAACTTGTCAATGCTGATTGCCTATGGAGCTGTTAATATGAGTCGGGATGGTTTCGCAGAAAGACTCTCCCTGCATCTCCAGACTCTAACTTTCATCCATGCTCTCACTGAGAGGCACTGAGAGTACTACCCTCCATAGGAGACTACTCCGAATCTTCTAACACTTCTCTGTCAACCTCCTGTGACGAAAGGCAAAGAATGACTGGGGTTATGAGGAAGTGGGGGAGGTATTTAAGCCTTTGGCTGGGGTGTCTTTGCCTCCTCCTGGTGGCCAGGTTCAGTATTTCCCACAAGTAAGGAATGCAGCTGTGGACTCTTCCCATATAAAGATGGAAATGCATTTTGTGAGCAAATTGCTGATAGATTGTAATCAACTATGAAATAACAAACACATACAGGTGATAAGCACATCAAGATAAAAATATTCATTCTTTAAAGATTTTATTTAAGTAAAAATGACCTTATCATATGAGACATCATCAAACATCTCTTGTATTTCAGCTGGGTTTTCTACAGGTGTTGATATAGCATGAGAAGAATTTAATGAATCGCTTTCCATGGCCCCAAAGCATTTGTTTAAGAAGTAGTCTTCCTAGCAGGAAAGAACAAATACAAGGTGAATTCATTCATTTCACATAGTTTTACAAAACCAATGTGTAGTAAAAAAATCAGAAACTGCTTTCATAAAGTGTTTACATTCCCAGCTTACAGTATCAAATGCATAGGTGATATCTGAAAACACAGGTACATTTGAACAACCGGACTTAGTAATTCATTTTCAGATTTTTTTCCTCTTATTTTGCACACTTCATATACTGTAGGGATGTGCATTCGGATCTTTTGTGAAGATTCGAATCCTGTAAAAGATCCCCACACTAAGATCTCTGCATATCCAGATCTTACAAGAATAAATCTGGCTACGAAAATATACGATTCACTGCTTACTTCCGTATTCAGATCCTCACCAAAGATCCAAATGCGCATCCCTAATATACTGTATTAGTGCATAATTTTACCAAACCGTTGTTTTAACAAATTAACAACATCATTTGTATGCATTTACTGTAATTTTCTACAAGAATCATAAAACTAAACTATTTAATCCTGCATGCCACATACTTGCTCTTAACCAATAGAAAGGAAAACAAACTTACAACTTGTAGTTCTGGATAGGTATCGAGGACAGAGATATACTCCATAAACTTTGCAAATCCTTCATTAAGCCATAGGTCATTCCACCAATACATAGTCACCAGGTTTCCAAACCACTGAGAAAAAAAAATATTCTGGAGTGTCACTCTAAGATAAATTATAGATTACTCACATTTTACATAATATTAAATAACCAAATTGAACATATATGGAATTTTAAGTGCAAGGAGGCTCTAAATGGAAATTATATTGGATTTGTTGGTACCTGTAACAACACACAGCTTGATTAAAGGGACATGAAACACAACATTTTTCATTAATAAGTTCAGATAGAGCATACAATTTTAAACAACTTTCAAATGTACTTCTATTATCAATTTTGCTTCATTCTTTTGGTTTCCTTTGTTGAATGAGTAGTAGTGCTGGGAACTAGCTGAACACATTGGTAAACCAATGATGAGAGGTATACATTTTAAACAACTTTCCAGTTTACTTTTATCATCAAATTTGCTTCTTATAAGTCCTTGAAGGCCGTCTCTAATTTCAGTGCATTACGAAAGTTATTCATAGCTGGACAGTGCTAGTTCATGTGTGTTTGGGAAATGGGTAATAAAGGGGTTATCTATCTTTTTAAACAATACAAATTCTGGAGTAGGCTGCCCCTTTAATATGCTCCACTTATATTTGACCCTTACCTGGTGTGAGAGGACAGGTGATTAACAACAGTTTATGCAGTTAACAGACCTCACATCTGGTCTTTACTACTGAATATCCTTTAACTGAGTACTATCAGTAGCCTATAATACATTTTTATAAACCAGCTATTAACTCTCATAATTCACACTGTGGCCTAGATTACGAGTTTTGCGTTAGAGGCTATGCGGTGCTAACGAGCAGTTTTGTCTCACCGCTCACTTACATGCAGCGCTGGTATTACGAGTTTTCAGAAACCCGGCGTTAAAAGACAATAAGTGAGCGTTGAGCAAAATTTTGCTCATTACCGCACTCCAATACCAGCGGTGAGCTGGTCGTACGTGCTTGTGCACGATTTCTCCATAGGAATCAACGGGGAGAGCCGGCTGAGAAAAAGTCTAACACCTGCCAAAAAGCAGCGTAAAACTCAGTAACGCAGCCCCATTGATTCCTATGGGAAAATAAAATTTATGTTTACACCTAACACCCTAACATGAACCCCGAGTCTAAACACCCCTAATCTTACACTTATTAACCCCTAATCTGCCGCTCCGGACACCGCCGCTACCTACATTATATTTATGAACCCCTAATCTGCTGCCCCCAACATCGCTGACACCTATATTATATTTATTAACCCCTAATCTGCCGCCCCCAATGTAGCCGCCACCTACCTACACTTATTAACCCCTAATCTGCCGCCCCCAACGTCGCCGCCACTATACTAAATGTATTAACCCCTAAATCTAAGTCTAACACTAACCCTAACACCCCCTAACTTAAATATAATTAAAATAAATCTAAAGAAAATTACTATCATTAACTACATTATTCCTATTTAAAATTAAATACTTACCTATAAAATAAACCCTAAGCTAGCTACAATATAACTAATAGTTACATTGTAGCTAGCTTAGGGTTTATTTTTATTTTACAGGCAAGTTTGTATTTATTTTAACTAGGTAGAATAGTTATTAAATAGTTATTAACTATTTAATAACTACCTAGTTAAAATAAAGACAAATTTACCTGTAAAATAAAACCTAACCTAAGTTACACTAACACCTAACACTACACTATAATTAAATACAATTAACTAAATTAACAACAATTAAATCAATTAAAATTAGCTAAAGTAAAAAAAAAAAAAAACACAACACTAAATTACAGAAAATAATAAACAAATTACAAGATATTTAAACTAATTACACCTAATCTAATAGCCCTATCAAAATAAAAAAGCCCCCCCAAAATAAAAAAAAACCCTAGCCTAAACTAAACTACCAATAGCCCTTAAAAGGGCCTTTTGCGGGGCATTGCCCCAAAGTAATAAGCTCTTTTACCTGAAAAAAATACAAACAACCCCCCCAACAGTAAAACCCACCACCCACACAACCAACCCCCCAAATAAAATACTATCTAAAAAAACCTAAGCTCCCCATTGCCCTGAAAAGACTAAAGATGAATGAAGGTACCTTTAAGTGACGTCACCCATGATGGCGTCCCTTAGATTCCGATTGGCTGATAGAATTCTATCAGCCAATCGGAATTAAGGTAGAAAAAATCTGATCCAATCAGCCAATAGGATTGAGCTCAATCCTATTGGCTGATTGGATCAGCCAATAGGATTGAACTTCAATCCTATTGGCTGATTGCATCAGCCAATAGGATTTTTTCTACCTTAATTCCGATTGGCTAATAGAATTCTATCAGCCAATCGGAATTGAAGGGACGCCATCTTGGATGACGTCACTTAAAGGTACCTTCATTCATCTTTAGTCGTCGGATGAAGAGGATGCTCCGCGTCGGATGTCTTGAAGATGGACCCGCTCCGCGACGGATGGATGAAGATAGAAGATGCCGTCTGGATGAAGACTTCTGCCCGTCTTGGATGAAGACTTCTCCCGGCTTCGTTGAGGACTTTGGCCCGGCTTGGATGAAGACTTCTCCAGGTAAGTCGATCTTCAGGGGGTTAGTGTTAGGTTTTTTTTAAGGGTGTATTGGGTGGGTTTTATTTTTAGGTTAGGGTTTGGGCTTGCAAAAGAGCTAACTGCCCTTTTAAGGGCATGCCGATCCAAATGCCCTTTTCAGGGCAATGGGGAGTTTAGTTTTTTTTTTTAGATAGTATTTTATTTGGGGGGTTGGTTGTGTGGGTGGTGGGTTTTACTGTTGGATGGGTTGTTTGTATTTATTTTTTCAGGTAAAAGAGCCGATTACTTTGGGGCAATGCCCCGCAAAAGGCCCTTTTAAGGGCTATTGGTAGTTTAGTTTAGGCTAGGGTTTTTTTTTTTTTGGGGGGGGGGGCTTTTTTTATTTTGATAGGTCTATTAGATTAGGTTAATTAGTTTAAATATCTGTAATTTGTTTATTATTTTCTGTAATTTAGTATTTGGTTTTTTTTTTGTACTTTAGCTAATTTAATTTAATTTAGGTAATTGTATTTAATTTAGTTAATTTATTTAATTATAGTGTAGTGTTAGGTGTTAGTGTAACTTAGGTTTTATTTTACAGGTACTTTTGTATTTATTTTAGCTTGGTAGCTATTAAATAGTTAATAACTATTTAGCAACTATTCTACCTAGTTAAAATAAATACAAACTTGCCTGTAAAATAAAGATAAACCCTAAGATAGATACAATGTAACTATTAGTTATATTGTAGCTAGCTTAGGGTTTATTTTATAGGTAAGTACAGGTGGCCCTCGGTTTACAACGGTTCAATTTGCGCCGTTTCAGAATAACAACCTTTTTTTTCAGTCATGTGACTGCTATTGAAAAGCATTGAGAAGCAGTGTATTGATTAAAATACCCAGTAGGTGGAACTGTCCGCTTGTGTTGCAGCAAAGATATGCAAGCCAAGCAAGCTGAAATTAATCAGTTTAACTAGACCTGAGCTATCGAGCAGATTTCAAAGGAACAAGATCTTCCTGTCTATAAATCAGTCCAGTAAGGAATGCATAGAAAGAACTGTTTGCAGAAAAATGCAAGTAAAGTCTGTGTTGTGTGAATATTTTATTAGGATTATAATGCTGTTTAGCAAATGTTTTTGTTCAATTAACTTAGTTTAATTATATATTCTGTGTTGTGTGAATATTTTATTAGGTTTATAATGCTGTTTAGCATTTAAAGTCTTCATTTCAAAGCTTTAAAAATAATGTATTAGATGTTACTTATGACAATTTTGAGAGGGGCCTGGAACCTAACTCCCTCACTTCCCATTTACTTAGATTATAAACTGGGTTTCAATTTACAACGGTTTCGATTTACAACCATTCCTTCTGGAACCTAACCCCGGCGTAAACTGAGGGCTACCTGTATTTAGTTTTAAATAGGAATAATGTTGTTAATTATAGTAATTTTATTTAGATTTATTTTAATTATATTTAAGTTAGGGGGTGTTAGGGTTAGGGTTAGACTTAGATTTAGGGGTTAATACATTGAGTATAGTGGCGACGTTGGGGACGGCAGATTAGGGGTTAATAAATGTAGGTAGGTGGGGGCGGCAGAGTAGGGGTTAATAAATGTAGGTAGGTGGCGGCGATGTTAGGGACGGCAGATTAGGGGTTAATAATATTTAACTAATGTTTGCGAGGCGGGAGTGCGGCGGTTTAGCGGTTAATATGTTTATCATAGTGGCGGCGACGTTGGGGGCGGCAGATTAGGGGTTAATAAGTGTAGGTAGGTGGCGGCGACATTGGGGACGGCAGATTAGGGGTAATAAATATAATGTAGGTGTCGGCGATGTTGGGGGCAGCAGATTAGGGGTTCATAAATATAATGTAGGTGGTGGCGGTGTCCGTAGCGGCAGATTAGGGGTTAAAATTTTTATTATAGTGTTTGCGATGCGGGAGGGCCTCGGTTTAGTGGTTAATAGGTAGTTTATGGGTGTTAGTGTACTTTTTAGCACTTTAGTTATGAGTTTTATGCTACAGCGTTGTAGTGTAAAACTCATAACTACTGACTTTTAAATGCGGTAGGACTCTTGACAGGAGAGGGTGTACCGCTCACTTTTTGGCCTCCCAGGACAGACTCGTAATACCGGCGCTATGGAAGTCCCATAGAAAAAAGACTTTACGAAGTTTACGTAAGTCGTTTTGCGGTAAGGCCAAAGAAGTGTGCGGTGACCCTAAACCTTCAAGACTCGTAATATCAGCGGGCGTAAAAAAAGCAGCGTTAGGACCTCTTAACGCTGCTTTTTTACTCTAACGCACAACTAGTAATCTAGCCGTGTGTTTCTACCAACACTGAGGATCTTCATTATTTCCCTCAGCATTGTAGTACCTTATCCTGTCCTCTCCTGCCATCTTGTGGTACTTTAAAGAAGTAGTCAGGACTTTGCTAAATTCTCTCACCACAGTTTGTCATCTAAACCTGTAACTTATTACTTACAAAGGCAACATTATTTTTCTGAGTTGGCGGCTTCTAAGCAGTGATAGCCCTAGACCCGGAGAACACGTCTTGGGAGTGATGTCAGACCCTCTGATTTGAATTCATCAGCAGCTCCCAGTTATTTGTATTCTCTGTTATATTTTTATGCTTCTCTGTTCAAGTAACTGTGTGCTATTTTATTATACTATCCATCAACAGGTCTTTTTTCTTTATACTCTCTAATAAAGTTTATAAATACTTCAAAGCGGTTTCTTCTTCACCTGCAACCACTATGTCAATAAAATTATAACAGGTGGACAGGAAACAGAGACATCTAGAAAAACTTCACTGTGAACCAACTCCTCCAGACAAAGAATCCTTACAACAGGCGCTGAAAGCCTTCTTTTTGCCAAAAATTGAAACTTTGCAGGCTAGAATGGACACACTTACCAGCAAGATACGCCAGCAAAAATCTTGCCTGCAACAGGGAGAACAAAGGATTTCTGACATAGAAGTCATCTGCTGTGTATCTTTAATCTCTCTCCAAAGGCATGAAAATGCAAAATGCCATTCTGCAAGAAAAGCTGGGTGATCTAGAAAATAGATCACACAATAACAACTTAACGGTGGTGGGGGTTCCCAAATCCCTTAAAAATAAAGTTTTACTAGAGTTCACTGCACTAACACTTCCAAGATTACTGCAGATGAACCCCAGATACTTTACCTCTGGATGTTCAGAGGACTCATAGAAATGGTCCAGACCTAACCAGAGATCCCGACAACTTATCTTTAAATTGTTGAACTTATCAAGAGAAAGTCGCTGTTCAGTGAGCATATAAAGTCAAAAAGACCTTTCTTATGACATGCATAAGAAACTTCTCTTCTAGGACCTATCGGCAGGAAATCCCAGTAAAAGGAAGGGCCTTGTGCCATTCTGCACTAAACTCAACAGTCAAGGCAGACAGGTCTTCTTGCTTTATCCTGCAAAATTGCGGCTAGTAACTCTCGCTGGCCCTAATTTTTTTCTCAACACTCAATCTCTGGAAGAATAACTCAATTCAGAAGATCAATATGGCCAAGGTTGATTCTCAAGTATTATATAACTATTTCCCTTTCTAAACTAGCCTATACAAATCAAAGTTTCCAAGGATATGGTTCTTGCACATATGGTTAATTTGCTCACTTATTAAGTTATTGTGTATTTTTGTATTTTACTCTTACATGGATGCATAGCGCAGTAGTAGATTTTGGAGGTGACAAATTTCTGCTTTTTTTTTTTTTTTTTTTGAATCAAAGATTTTTATTGAGGCAATACGAGAAAAAGAAATTACATACACAGAATATACTTTTTGCATTACTTTGGTAGATTTTGCATACAAGACATTGTTTATCCATTAAACAATAAAACCTTTTCATATAAAAGAATAAAGAAATCTTAATTCAGATATCAGACATGTATCTCCCCAAAAGAACATAATGAAAATGAAGGGCAGTGTATGCAAAGACAAAATCAGAGACATATAATCAAGCATTACCTCTTTTTTCTTTTTGTTCCTTATATAAACGCATAACCAAGTGATAGAATTTAAACAGCCTAGAAATCTTATACTTCTTATAGGATGGTATATTAATTATAGAATGGATGTATTAATTATCTGGAAATGGACAAATTATAGGATGTCACGACAAGTTGCTCCTACTGAATGTACGTAAGTGGAGGACAAGTTGCCTCATTTTCTTTGTAGACAGAAAGATAAGAGCAATTTATAACAGTATAATATCAATAGCGGATAAATACCGCTTGTTTGTCCCCCTGAAATAGGGGTGGACGATAGCTAAATATATGGGAGGGGCGGAGCTATGTGAAAGGACGACAGGGAAGACCATATCGTAGAGTCCTGGGGGTAAAAAAGCTTAAGTGGTATATGGTCACTTAACATTTGGGCCTGTTGGCTTTACAGCTCCTGTTGGCTTATGAGTGGGGAGGAAGACATGGGTTTATATTATAGAGTATTCAATAATTATAGGAACTTCACATTAACAATAACAATTATGCAGGCTATGCCAGTCTAAACTAAGATGGAGCTACAGGGCACCAGCAGTGTAGGTGGGTTTGTATCTAGGCTAGAATTGAAGTGACAATAAATATTGTAATTCATAGAGTTAAGGGCAAGTTTTCTCTGTGATTACCATATCAGAGTATTTCCCGCTCCCATCAGCAGAGAGAGGGAGAGTAGAGCCGTTCATAATCCATTGGGACATATGGAATATATGAGCCTGTATTAGCTAACTTACCATTCGCCCCATGAGTAATGGACATATGCAAGGTTAAAGGCACATAGAAGTGTCCAATCTATATGGAGATGTGTAACACATAGTAGTTGAGACTGTCTAGTCTGCCCCGGCCGCAGACAGCCAGACAGCTACTCCATATGCTAAATACAGAAATATAATGCCCACAAAGGATTTGATGAAGCAATCTAATAAGGAGATAGCTCACAGTGCCCTTTTAGGATAGTGGTAATGACTAATGAGAAGTGTGAATAATCATAATCATAAACACACTATCTTAAACATAGAAGTCACATCTGAGAGAGGCCATTAACATACATAAACCAGCTGATGTGTCTCACATACACAGAATACATAATCAATATATAAATTGTTAGTGAATCCATAATAAACCATGCCTGGAGACAATTAGTTGTATGACATATAAGGTGGGTGTTAATATCATGCGTGTCTATAATCTCAATAATGCAGGAATCATATAACGCCCAACCCCCTGTCTCTTTCCTCCTTTCACTCTCAAGCACAGGTCACGACATGTAAATGTACAAATACATATTTTACATGAATGTATGTGCTACTGACCAAGAACAAAGTGTATTAATTCTAATATATCAAAGTGGAATATGGGTGACATAAAGTATATTGCTATGAGCTTTCCCACACATCATCAAAGATCTATTAATATTTAACTATATAGCTACTCAGCGTTAAGTGCAAAATATAACAAGTAAACCTCAGATCATAAATATAAAACAGACTAAGGGCAAACTGTAAGTCTATAGTTATAAAGTTTAGCAGAGGAGAGTCTCAAATACACTGGGGAATTGTCTCTCACACACTTCAGCGATCCCTGCTGTTTTAACCTATTCCAACTGCATTAGGGCAACAGCAGCTGGGAGATAAAGCAATATAAGCAGGAAAAGGGTGTTGGGCAAAAGTACAGACCCCATCTAGGCAAATCTGTGATCCTGCTGCTGGACAGATGTCTCGCATTGACTTAGAAATGTATACTCCTAATTTTCTCTTATACGGAGGCAGAGAGCCGGACCTTCCGTGATGTCCCGAGGTGAGCATTTCTGGGTGGTTGGAGCAGTTATAGTCCCGTGAGACCCCAATGCGATCCAAGCGCTCTGTGGGGATTACTCTCTCACTCGCAGGTAAAGTGACCCTGATTGCGATTCTGCGCGCTAACGGCAAAGGTTCCTCCTGACTCCAGAACATGAGGGATATGCCCCGTCGTCTAGGCCCCACGAGGGGATCCCTCTGTGCAGACTTGTACATAGTTTTTAGCCCCTCTGGTGCAGGGCCGTTGCAGAGTAGAGTGGGTCCCACAGGGACACTGAGTATTTCAGCAATAGGAACAGCCGTAGTCCCCACTGCCTGTTCCACACGTAGAAGGGGTTGTTCTATGCACATCGGAAGCTTTAGAATACACAGCCCGGTTTGCAGCTGTTTCTCCTGTCGCTCCATGACAATCCTTAAGCTGTCTGATATATCCTGAAAGACGGCTGATATTTGTAAACTTAGCTGCCGCAGAGCCTCGTGGATATCTGAAGAGACCTCCTCCATACTGGAAGCCATAACTTTAGTAGGCCACAGAGACCTAGGTGTTTCCTAACTGGTACTGTCGGCCAGAGGGAGAAACTGGTATAAAAGTAAAGTTAGGAGGTCTACTAATAATATAAAGATAGTCCTGCAGGTTCAGGGTCAGTTTTGGAGCAAATTATAGAAGATTGGACCCAATTTATCATTATATTAGGTAGATTTTTGCAGGAGCTCTCAGAAACACGTCTACCCAGTATGGCTGTTGGCTCCGCCCCCCAATTTCTGCTTTTTTATGCTCCGGACTGTAAGTTTACTTTTTTGCTTGCTTTGATAGGGAAAATACCACACTTTTCTTGCTACTTCCCTCACGCTAAATGTTGAGTCTACCCCATCAACATATTTGTAGACAGCCTTCAATCTCACATATTTGGTCAAAATCAAATCATTTACCCGTCAGACATTACTTTCTCCACTGCACTTTAAGGCCTACTCCATTAAGATTGTTTCATGGAACATGGGGGGTATCACCTCCCCGGCAAAATGTAGCATCGTACTACAGCATCCCAAATGACTTCATACTGACATTGCTCTTCTGCAGGAAGATAAATGCAACTTTATTATTTTCAAGAAGTGCTGCTGTCTTTGGATATTTGTTGGATAAGTGGGGACTGGGTCAATGGTCCCTTACAGCGTGCACCTCTATATTGCTTTGCTGCTGGACTGTATATATTTGCTTCAGCCTCTGGATATTTATATCAGAGACACATTAGAGGGTATTAAGATCGGTAACCATTTTCAACATCTCTTTCTCTTTACGCCGATGATCTATTATTATATTTACCAAATACAGACTGTACAGTCCCCAGGCTTGTTCCTCTATTTGAACAGTTTAGGAAAATATCAGGATATAAAATAAATCTAGACAAATCTGAATTGATTTACCGTAATAATAGAGCTAATTATTCTTTGATATATATGAACCTTAAAATAAAATGAAAGTTAATATCAACTCTTTTAAATATCAGGCTATTCGTCTGCACACCTTGATTTATCACCTTAACATAACACCTGTAATTAAACAACTGCGTAATATGTTGACTGGGTGATCTAAAGTACCAGTTTCTTTGTCAGGCCGGATTGGCTTGGTAAAAATTATGGCTTTGCAAAAACTACTTTATCCACATCAAATGCTTCTGACCCTGTTAACACAAACAGACATCCAAACTATCACAATTATATTGACCAATTTCACATGGAATAACAAAAATCAACCTATCAGTTGTGTAAAGATTTTCTTACCTATAGATTAAAAGGGGTCTAAAATTCTCAAATATACAATAGCATAAATGGGTCACATTGTGTTTGACTGGTTGATGGGAACCTTGTACTTTAATGATCAGACCATAGAGAACTTGGTTTAGACACTTGATATATCCTGACTAAGCATGTCAAGACTACAATTGTCCTGTAGTATGAAACAGAAAAAGCAGAGATATGTCTCTTTAAAGAGTTAGAAGATAAGTCATTACCCAAATCGACTTGCAATAAGAAGAATTCTTGGAATTCTAAAAGAATGCCAGCTAAAACCCTGTTTTTCAAAAGCAGAAAATAAACAACTTTCCAAATCCTTTGAGAAATTTTACTTTATGACCTGAAATAAAGTGTTACAGCATCAATTAAACCTCGGCTATAAAAAAAAAAAAAAGTATAATCTCTAATCCATCAACATGCGAGACTCGATATCTTGATGACTGGAGAAAGCTTGCCATCTGAATCAGATTCACAAACCCAATTTCTGTGGGGCCTGACTGGTGCATTAAGATTAATGAATGCTCCATTCATTTTGAACTGTGACTCTCTGAAACAGAAGTCATCATTTCTATCTCTTGGATACCACATTGTTTCCTAATCTAGTAGAAAACTACTTGAAGGAGAAAACATTCCTGTTGAAGGGATTACCTACTAGGGTAATCTGCCATGGTTTCCTACCTGGGATGTGAAGTATAGAAACATTTTCTGTGTCCAATCAAAAAACTGAGACTTCATAAATTATTGCTAAGAAACTGCATGTTCATCCTTGATGAAGGATATAACTTAAGATACAGCTGTAATATAGTCTGAATTAAAACTCTGATAACGCTTCTCCCTTCAGAAGAGGAATGCTTTGAAGGGACTTAAAGATAATTATTGGTAACCTTGACTCCAAAGGAAACCAAACTCCCTGTGCTTTCCTGGACCTCCACAGTGAACCCCACCAGAGAACGGTGTCTGCAGACACTTTCCAAGTTCGGGGAATAAAGGATGCCCCCATAAAAATATTTTGGAAATATATCCACAGGCAGAGATTGCCTCACTGAAGAATCCCATAGGATTCTATGAGATAACGGAGTGAATAATTTTTTTACCATTGTCAAAGCATGCAAATATGAAACCATGCAAAAGGAAGAACATCTAATGCTGCAATCAATAGACCTAACACTTTCATACATTGAGCTACAGATGGGTTGGAAATTTAGTGCATTTGTAAACAAAATTGGCTGTAACTTAGTAACTGATCCCTGATGCAATAGAGAAAGCTGCAGAGTCTAATATAAGCCCTAGAAAAGAGACTCTTGATAAGCTCTTAAATTAACTCTCCAACCATGTATTCAAAGAAAACAGTAGAATGTTGGTATGAAATACAGCTGAAGGAAAAAAATGGAGCCTGAACCATTATGTTGCCCACTTAGAGCCACTGAACTACATGAGTACTTATTACAGACAGAGTTCCTAGGACCTTCTTAAAAATTCTGGGAGCTGTAGACCAAACAGAAGAGCCACAAACTGAAAAAGGTTGCCTGAAAAGCAAATCTAGAAGCTGTAGTTCGTCTAGGAATAGGAAGAAAGGCATAATTCAAATTAAAACATTGACATAAATTGATCCTGTTGAATAAGTGGTAGAATTGTCCAGATTATTACTATTTTGAATAAAAAGGTGTAAACTGCCCCCTACCAGAAAATAATCTAAATTGAGGCCAAACATTCCTGCTAAATTCATTAGAAGAAGATGGCTCATAGAATGCTCGGCCTTGTTCCAACTGGATTAAACTTCCAGGAAGATCTGGAAGATTCAGATCATTTTAAGGAGGAGGACGATTTTTGGTTCCTACCCTGATAAAAAGGATTTTGCCTTAGACTAGAAAATGTATTTTTCCTCAATACACAGTGGAAATGATAACGTCAAGACCAAGCCCTTTTGGTCAGCACTGCTAAAGTCATATACTTAAATAAAATAACATTTTGTCAACAATGGAATCACAAATAAGTGCATTAGTCGACTTTAGAAATTTCAAACAATTTTGAAAATCTTCATCGATAGTGTCTGAGATTTGCTCAGACAGATTGCAACACTAGAGCAGACACAACTGCAACAGAAGCAATGTTTGCTGAAAAAGGCCTTTTGATGAAAGATTACCAATTTCCTGTCCATGTGGTTCCTAAAAAATGTACTATTCACTAAGGGAATAGTAGTGTGTTGGCTAAAGCAAAAAGCACCATCCACCACTTGAAAAGTTTCCTAAGACTCTACATTAGCAGCCTGTAAAGGAAACATTGAATTTAGAGGACGGATTAAAAGAGAAGACCAGGCTTGGTTAACTCTCTGAAAATTATTTTAATAAGAGCTTCAGGAACAGGAAAAAAAACTCCTGTGACTTAGCATAAGGTATAAAAATTAAATCCATTTATTTGGGAAGTTTTTCTTCAGATGATTTAGGGTCTTAGAAGCCTAAAGTACAAAAAACCTCTTTAAACAAAGAACTAAAATGTTCAAGCTCAAACACAAAAGAGGTAAACTATGTGTTTTGATCCGTAAAAAAAAACTCCTGATCATCTTTAAAAAAAAAAAAAAAAAAGAACAAAACAAGAACAAGAACAACAACATGTCACCTTCAGAAAACAACCTCAGGTGTCTTAGTCTGAAAACTATAAGGGCATCCTAAGGTGTTCTGATCTCTGATGATGCAGAAGAAGCTGATAATGTAGCTTTAAGATGACTTTAAGACATATAACTTTTTACTTGGAGGAGACATAGCTGCCACAACTACAGACTGCACAAACCTTTAAATCATGGAGCAAAATCTAAAGCACTCACTTGTATTGAGGAAACAGAGGAAGGACAGATTCGTTTAGCGGAAGAGCAGCTTAGACTGTTAGATGCCTAATGTTATCCATTCAGGAATTGCAAAGATGAACTGGTACCAATAATGCAAAATAGAAATTTATTTTTTTTTATCAGTGGATCTACCCTCAAAAGGATAATGTAAAGTTAGTGGGGCTAAATTTCAGTATGCTCCATGAAAGAATACACAAAGAGAGAAATCTTTTTTTTTTTTTACTGTAAATAGAATGTTTGGAAACAATGTAACTGAGACATATGAGACAGACAGCCTTGGGCAATAAGTATTAAAGGGAAAACCACCTTGTGTAATAGTAATTAATAATAAAGCACTGCATAAAAATCTAGCCCAGAAATAATAATTAATAAAAAAAGATCTTACCCTTTAGTAATAAGACATTTGAAAAATGGCTGTTGCACTCAAAGGAGCAGTTGAGGAATTTCAAAAAAAAGAGAGGGTGAAGCAGCCCAGTTACTAACTGCAGTGTGAATTCAATGCAAAAACAAACAAAACAACAAAAACTTAAGATCTATACTATAATCGCGTTTGTAACGCGTACGTCGCCTTCGTCAGTTGCGCACGCATCCTCAACGGAATGTTGGCTGTGCGCGCAGCTAAAAGAATATTGGCTGCGGGCACAACCAAAAGAATCCACCTGGATGCAGCGTAGGCAAACGAAGCATTAAGAAAAAAAAAACACGCAACCGCACGAAATATTAACGAAAAAACATGTAACCGCCCGCACGAAATAACAAAAAACACATAACCGCCCGCACGAAATAACAAAAAACACGTAACCGCCCGCATGAAATAAAAAAAAACTAACTGCCCGCACAAAGTATTAACAAAAAAACAAAACTCCTAAGCACCCGCAAGAAATATTAAAGGGACAGTCAAGTAAAAAAAAAACTTTCATGATTTAAATAGGGCATGTAATTCTAAACAACTTTCCAATTTACTTTTATTACCAATTTTCCTTTTTTTCTCTTGGCATTCTTAGTTGAAAGCTAAATCTAGGAGGTACAGTATATATGCTAATTTCTTAAACCTTGAAGGCCACCTCTAATCTAAAAGCATTTTGACAGTTTTTCACCACTAGAGGGCATTAGTTCATGTGTTTCATATAGATGACATTGAGCTCAGGCACGTGAAGCTCCTAGGAGCAAGCACTGATTGGCTAAAAATGCAAGTCTGTCAAAAGAACTGAAATAAGGGGGCAGTTTGCAGAGCCATAGATACAAGGTAATCACAGAGGTAAAAAGTATATTATTAGAACTGTGTTGGTTATGCAAAATTGGGGAATGGGTAATAAAGGGATTATCTACCTTTTTAAACAACAAAAATTCTGGTGTTTACTGTCCCTTTAACAAACACCTAAACCGCCAACCCCCACAAAGCAAAATAATAAAGTAATTAACCCCTAATGTGCAAATTAAACAACGCAAATAACAATTAAAATATTAACCCCATAAACCACCAACCCCCCACATCGCAATAAACCTAACTAACCTATTAACCCCTAAACCGCCAACCCTCCACATCGTAAATAACTAATTTAATTACTAAGCCCCCTAACCTAACACCCCCTAAATTAACCCCAATTACATAAAATAAAAAAATACTAAGTTACAATTAAAATAAAAAATCCTAACATTAATTTAAAAATAAAACCTAACATTAAATTACAAAAAAATTATCTAAAAATTACAAAAAATAAAAAGTCTAAAATTACAGAAAAAAAATAAACAAAATTATCAAAAATACATTTTTTTTAACCTAATCTAATACCCCTATGAAAATAAAAAAGCCACCCCAAAATAAAAATACCCCCTAATCTAAACTAAACTACCAATAGCCCTTACATATTGACAAAATAGGTTTAAATTTTTTGTGTCTATAAAACAAGGGAAGCTGCCATGTTGTAACTTAGCTTACTTTCTCTGCTGTGGCCTATTAGAGACAGTTATAAATAGGTCACTAGAGTGTGCAGCCAATGGCTATGTGGAATATAACAGTGTTCTGCACTTCCATTTCTAACAGGAATTAAAAAATTTACAATTTCAGATTGGAATTACAGGAAAAGGGGACAAATTAAATAATAAAAGTATATTGCCGAGTTTTTTTATATATACGACTTATTTTATATTACCATCTCAAATGGCTAAATTACGAGTCTTGCGTTAGCCTTAAAAAGCAGCGTTGAGAGGTCCCAACACTGCTTTTTAACGCCCGCTGGTATTACGAGTCTGGCAGGTACAGGTGTACCGCTCACTTTTCTTCCGCGACTCGAGCATACCCCAAATCCCTTTACGTCAATTGCGTATCCTATATTTTCAGTTGGATTTTCCTAACGCCGGTATTACGAGTCTTGGAAGAAATGACCGGTAGACCCTCTCCTGTCAAGACTACTACCGCATTTAAAAGTCAGTAGTTAAGAGTTTTATGGGCTAACGCCGTAACATAAAACTCTTAACTAAAGTGCTAAAAAGTACACTAACACCCATAAACTACCTATTAACCCCTAAACCGAAGCCAATCCCACATAGCAAACACTTAAATACATTTTTTAACACCTAATCTGCCGACCAGACATCGCCGCCACTGTAATAAATATATTAACCCCTAATCCGCCGCACTCCCGCCTCGCAAACACTAGTTACATTTTATTAACCCCTAATCTGTCGTCCCTAACATCGCCGACACCTAACTACATTTATTAACCCCTAACATGCCGCCCACAACGTCGCTGCCACTATATTAAAGTTATTAACCCCTAAACCTAAGTCTAACCCTAAATCTAACCCCCCCTAACTTAAATATAATTTAAAATAAATCTAAATAAAATTACTATTATTAAATAAATTATTCCTATTTAAAACTAAATACTTACCTATAAAATAAACCCTAAGCTAGCTACAATATAACTAATAGTTACATTGTAGCTATCTCAGGGTTTATTTTTATTTTACAGGCAACTTTGTATTTATTTTAACTAGGTACAATAGTTATTAAATAGTTATTAACTATTTAATAACTACCTAGCTAAAATAAATACAAATTTACCTGTAAAATAAACCCTAACCTAAGTTACAATTACACCTAACACTACACTATCATTAAATTAATTACCTAAACTAACTACAATTAAATAAAATTAAATAAACTAAAGTACGGAAAAAAAAACTAAATTACAAAAAATAATAAAATAATAAATTTTTTTAAAACTAATTACACCTAATCTAATCCCCCTAATAAAATAAAAAAGCCCCCCAAAATAATAAAAAGCCCTACCCTATACTAAATTACAAATAGCCCTTAAAAGGGCCTTTTGCGGGGCATTGCCCCAAAGTAATCAGCTCTTTTACCTGTAGAAAAAAATACAATACCCCCCCCAACATTAAAAGCCACCACCCACACACCCAACCCTACTCTAAAACCCACCCAATCCTCCCTTAATAAAACCTTATACTAACCCCTTGAAGATCACCCTACCTTGAGACGTCTTCACCCAACCGAGCAGAAGTGGTCCTCCAGAGGGGCCGAAGTCTTCATCCGATCCGGGCAGAAGAGGACCTCCAGATGGGCAGAAGTCTTCATCCAGGCGGCATCTTCTATCTTCATCCATCCGGAGCGGGTCCATCTTCAAGCCAGCCGACGTGGAGCATCCTCTTCCAACGACATCCAAATGAAGAATGAAGGTTCCTTTAAATGACGTCATCCAAGATGGCGTCCCTTGAATTCCGATTGGCTGATAGGATTCTATCAGCCAATCGGAATTAAGGTAGGAAAAATCTTATTGGCTGATGCAATGAGCCAATAGGATTGAAGTTCAATCCTATTGGCTGATCCAATGAGCCAATAGGATTGAGCTTGCATTCTATTGGCTGTTCCAATCAGCCAATAGAATGTAAGCTCAATCCTATTGGCTGATTGCATCAGCCAATAGGATTTTTCCTATCTTAATTCCGATTGGCTGATAGAATCCTATCAGCCAATCGGAATTCAAGGGACGCCATCTTGGATGACGTCATTTAAAGGAACCTTCATTCTTCATTTTAATGTCGTTGGAAGAGGATGCTCCGCGTCGGCCGGCTTGAAGATGGACCCGCTCCGCTCCGGATGGATGAAGATAGAAGATGCCGTCTGGATGAAGACTTCTGCCCGTCTGGAGGTCCTCTTCTGCCCGGATCGGATGAAGACTTCTGCCTCTCTGCAGGACCACTTCTGACGGTTGGGTGAAGACGTCTTAAGGTAGGGTGATCTTCACGGGTTAGTGTTAGGTTTTATTAAGGGGGGATTGGGTGGGTTTTAATGTTGGGGGGGGGGTATTGTATTTTTTTTTACAGGTAAAAGAGCTGATTACTTTGGGGCAATGCCCCGCAAAAGGCCCTGTAAAGGGCTATTTGTAATTTAGTATAGAGTAGGGCTTTTTATGATTTTGGGGGGCTTTTTTATTTTATTAGGGGGTTAGATAAGGTGTATTTAGTTTAAAAAATTGTAATTATTTTATTATTTTTTGTAATTTAGTGGGGTTTTTTTTCCGTACTTTAGTTTATTTAATTTAATTGTAGTTAGTTTAGGTAATTTATTTAATTATAGTGTAGTGTTAGGTGTAATTGTAACTTAGGTTAGGGTTTATTTTACAGGTAAATTTGTACTTATTTTAGCTAGAAAGTTATTAAATAGTTAATAACTATTTAATAACTATTGTACCTAGTTAAAATAAATACAAACTTGCCTGTAAAATAAAAATAAAACCTAAGATAGCTACAATGTAACTATTAGTTATATTGTAGCTAGCTTAGGGTTTATTTTATAGGTATTTAGTTTTAAATAGGAATAATTTAGTTAATGATATTTATTTTATTTAGATTTATTTAAAATTATATTTAAGTTAGGGTTAGACTATTTTAGGGTTAATATATTTATTATAGTGGCGGCGACGTTGGGGGCGGCAGATTAGGGGTTAATAAGTATAATGTAGGTGGCGGCGGTGTCCGGAACGGCAGATTAGGGGTTAATAATATAATGTAGGTGTCTGCGATGTTGGGGCGGCGGATTAGGGGTTAATAAGTGTAAGATTAGGGGTGTTTAGACTCGGGGTTCATGTTAGGGTGTTAGGTGTAGACATACATTTTCTTTCTCCATAGGAATCAATGGGGCTGCGTTAGGAGCTGGACGCTGCTTTTTTGCAGGTGTTAGTTTTTTTTCCAGCCGGCTCTCCCCCATTGATTCCTATGGGGAAATCGTGCACGAGCACGTTTTGCCAGCTCACCGCTACCGTAAGCAGCGCTGGTATTACAGTGAGATGTGGAGCTAAATTTTGCTCTCCGATCACTTTTTTGTGGCTAACGTCGGGTTTAAAAAAACCTGTAATACCAGCGTTGTTTGTAAGTGAGCGGTGAGCTTAAACTGCTCGTTAGCACCGCACCCCTCCTAACGCAAAACTCGTAATCTAGGTGAAAGTGTTTAATGTCCCTTTAAAAGGGCATTCAGCTCTTTTTCAGCCCAAAAACCCTAATCTAAAATAAAAAGCCACCCCAAAAAAAAAACACAAAAAACCCCTCAAAACTAAGCCCCAAATAGGTACTCGCCTGACTTCAGGAACGAAGGCGGTGCGGAGGTGCGGAGCTGGCTTCCCCAATGCGAGGATCTGGAGCGGCGGTTCTCAGTGGCGTGGAGGCTCTTCTTTATGCGATTGTCCGCTGCACACTGAAGATTGAATGCAAGGCACCCCATTTTTATTGGGGTACCTTGCATTCCTATTGGCTGAAATTTTGAAATCAGTCAATAGATGAAAGCTACTGAAATCTTATTGGCTGATTTGAACAGCCAATAGGATTTCAGTAGCTCTAATCCTATTTGCCGATTTGAAAATGTCAACCAATAGGAATGCAAGGTATTGCAATTTGAATGCGGTACCTTCCATTAAATTTTTAGTGTACGACGAGATAGGATAAAGAGGAGCCTCCACGCCGCTGAGGACCGTCGCTCCGGATCCGCACATCGGGAAAGACCTCTACGCACCACCTTCGCTTCGGATGAGGACAGAAGGTGATGGAGCCGTCTGGAAGAAGACCTTCACCGTCGGACTTCAGGAACTGTGAGTACCTATTTCAGGGTTAGACTTTTTTTGTTTTGTTTTTTGGGTGTGTTTTTTTTTAGATTAGGGCTTTTTAAAAAAATTTAATGGGTACTAAAGAGCCGATTGCCCTTTTAAGGGCATAGCCCATACAAATGCCCCTTGTGGGGCAATGGGTAGCTTAGGTTTTTTTTAGACAGTTTTTTTTTGTGTTGGGGGGTTGGTTGGGTGGGTGGGGGTTACTGTTAGGGGGTAATTGGTAAAAATTTTTAGGAAAAAGAGCTGTTTAACTTAGGGCAATTCCCTACAAAAGGCCCTTTGAAAGGGCTATTGGTAGTTTAGCATTTTATTTTTATAGGGATATTAGTTTAGGTTTAAATATTTTATTTTGGATAGCTTTGTTTATTTTTTTCTGTAATGTTAATTTTTTTTATTTTTTGTAATATTACCTTTGGGGTTTGTATTTATTTAAAAAAAGACTGCCCTTTGGGCAGGCTTATCGCCTAGTAAAATATAAATGTATTAGTTGCATTTGTCTGGGTGAACTAGTTTTATATATTCTGTAAACTCCTTTATTATTTGTTACCAACCTGGTGAGCCAGCTCATGAGCAATAACCATAGTAACCCAAAGTTTGCTGGATGCAGATGATCGCTTAGGATCATAAAGCAATGCAGATTCTCTGTATGTAGTTAGGCCCCAATTTTCCATAGCACCAGACTGAAAGTCAGGAATAGCAGCTAGGTCTAAAAGCAAAAACAAAACAAAAATATAAATACAACACATATATACACATAAATACATATACTGAGCACAATATATCAAACAATAACTAATGAGTACCAGCACCTTTGTTTAAACAAAAAGGCACTATAATATTTCTTTTAAATAAAAATGACCATTTTCCATGCAATTAATTCACAAAAGTTTTATTATTTTGGTAAATGCATACTTACTTTCTGCGTTGCTTTTTATATTACTATACATTTCACATTGTGTCCTTTCAGTATTATTGCATTTAAGCTTTGCACATTTTCATTTGTTATTTAATAATAAAAATTTTGATCTAACAGTGATTTTACACATTTTGATTATGCTTTCAAAGTGTCTGTTACTTTAATAACTTAGAATCATACTTTGTATATTTCAGTGTAGCTTTTAAAAATTACATTCCACTTTGTATTTTCTCCATTGTAAACTGACAGTTTAAAAAAGTAGGAGCCGCCGCAGAGTTTCCCATTCAGGTGCCAATGACGGCTCAGAGCCGTAGCTAGCACTCTCCCACCTTGAGGGAGATCTGGGGGCTCCCACCTCCTCCTACCCCGGCGATCGGGTCTGTATAGTGACAGGCATCGCCGGGGCTTCACATTTTGCATGGTGACGTCACGCGCAATGACGTGATAACATCACCGCGCAACTTTATTAAAAAAAGACAACAAGTATAGGGAAAGGGAGCATGCTGCTTAGAAGCCTGTATCTCAGGCATCTAGGCAACTACAGGCCCCCAAGACCCACCGTTGGAAAGGGGATCTGGGGGGGGGGGGGGGATTTTTTTAAAAAAATTAAAAAACCCTCAAATCAGCTTAGCACCCAGGTGGGAAAGTGCTTAGCACTCAAAGGGTTAAGAAGCAGCGGTTGCAATACCGCTGCTCCTTATGATTGACACCGGCTGCTAGCTGCTGATTGGCCGCGGATGTGCAGGGGGCGACATTGCACAAGCATTTCTTGTTAGCGGTGCAGGGCGGACATGATTCGCTTTAACGAAATATGTCTGCCCGGGTTTTAATAAATTGACCCCTATGTCTGAAACCCTCTCACAAGTCTTGTGAAATTTTTTAAGTAATTTAAACAAGCAAGTCTCACTGATTTGTCTTGCCGATTGTATGCAGGTGAAGTTTGCTCAAAATTCACAATACGCATAGTTTAACTAACAGAGAAGTAATATATACTAAAATATAGACAAAAGCAAGTTAAATTGTAGTGAAAACATTTCAGTTTAATTTGGAATTGATGCAAACTGAGCGTTTATATTCTTGTATCGAAGAGAAAATGTGAGTACCCTTTTGGCTAGATCATTTTCACTGCTTGGAACTGTGTTTGGTGATCTACACATGAGGCGCCCCACTATGTTTTCTACTTTATAGTACCTTCTGGAGATTCCTGTGAGGAGAGCAGCCACCATCATCTTATCTCCTAGGGAGGATTTATATGACTTCACTGTTGGTGCAAACCACCTGTTCCTGCTGAGGACTATTGTAATATCTTTGGTTTATTGGTATATGTATAACAGTACCTGCATTTTTCCTTTCTTGCATAGCGCCCACTCTGTTTTTCTTTTATATAGTGAGATTGATATATTCAATTGGGGGGGAGCAGCTTATTTTCCTTTTTTGTTTTTTTATCTTGTTGTTTATCATGTTATCTGTATTGGAAAGTTCCTCCAGGAGGCTATCCCACTAAAAAAGATCAGGTTAATCTTAGTGGCAATAAATCAATTGGGAGCCTATTTTCTAAATTGTAGGACCTGCTCAAGACAGAGCATAGACACTGGTGGGATCTTGATACTTTAAAAAAGTATAAAGAGAAAAAAACAGTGATCAAAGAGAGTGTTCAAAAATTGCTCCTTTAAAAATAATAATGCCTTATTAGAAAAGTGGTTTTCTATTCTTGATGAAGACTATCTTGTTCTTTTAAACTAATAGACTTACTTATCTCGCATAGACAACATCTAGTTGATGAGACAGCTAAGGAGATAGACTTAGTCCAAAAAGAACTTAAATGGACATAGAAACCCATTTTTTTTTCTTTTATGATTCAGATAGAAGTAAATTTGAAAGTTGTTTAAAATGTTATTATCTATTATTTAATTTGCCTCCTTCTATTGTTATCCTTTGCTGAAAGGTTTATCTATGTAAGCTCAGGAGCAGCAAAGAACCTAGGTTCTAGCTGTTGATCGATGGCTGCATATATATGCAGATTGTCATTGGCTCACCCATATGTTGTTAGAAACCAGTAGTGCATTGCGGCTCCTTCAACAAATGATACCAAGAGAATTAAATGAATTAGATAACAGAAGTAAATTAGAAAGTTGTTTAAAATTGTATTCTCTATTTGAATCATGAAACAAATTTTTTGGGCTTCATGACCCTTTAATGATTTTAAAGAACATGATGATTATCAGAGGTAGAATAGTCAAACAATCAAGGCCTCTGATAGTTTTCAAAATGAGCTAATAGAAAAGAAAAATCTTAAAATGGCTAGGGATGAGGAGGATTACACCAAAGGCATTGTTCACACATACAATAAGAAACCCAAAGTCAGCACTGATACAAACCATAATGAGAATTGGACTGTTGTACAACATAAAAAAACAGACTAATATGAATAGTAGGAATAACCAGTACTCTGGTAATAATAACAACAACAACAACAACAACGCACCCTTTAGGGTTAACAACCAGCAACAATATCATAGCCAAAATGGTTACTATAGGTCACAATGACAGAATGAGTTTGAAAATGTCATTTGGAGTATAACTCCTCATAGAACCATAAATAGAATGCATAATAATAAGCCCAAAAAATGGGGTTAGTTGAGTAATCATTAAACTAATCATGAAATCCCCACTCATAAGTATCAGACCCTTGCTGAAAATAGCTCCACTAATGAACAGACAGAGGTCTTTCATGAACAACAATATAGGAGAGAAGAGGGACAATCCACCACCGGTAACATTAATTTTTTTGGGGGCAGACCCCTGGCCCCTCTCTGGACCAGAAACAAACCTCCCCAATACAAAAAAAGATCATTCCCAAACGAGGAAGAAGGAAAACCCTCCAAAAATCTCTCCTCCCACAATTTGCCTAATGATGAAATCAGAATTTTGGGTAGAGGTCTTTCTTATTGTCCACCTAATTAACCCAATTTATTTAATCTATATGTAGATCTGAATGCTTATACGAGAAAATTGTCTCTACAGAGATTCTTTACAACCAAACAGCTAAAAAAATATAAATTGGAAGGTTTGCCCATATTAACAAACACAATGAACTCTAGGGATTTAGAACAGGTTATTTAAACCGATGTTAATGATATATCTAATAATTTGTTTGAAGAAGTTATACATACTCCTTTGGCACTTCCCTCATCATTCAACCCGCCAAAGGAAAAATGCTCTTACATAGATGTCTTCCAACAGTTTGTGTTGGAGGATTTAGAAAAAACTTTTAAATATAATAAAAAAGTCAACACACCACACTATGGCCCAATGACAAAAAAGAGCTCTAGACAATCTTACTAACAACCTTTGCCTAGTAATTCGCCAGGCAGATAAGGGAGGGGGGATAGTGCACCAAAACTATGAGGACTATGTAGGGGAAGCCAATAGAATCATGCAAGATTATAAATATTATAAAAAGCTCAATGGGGGATCCCACTGAGATGTTTAGCAAATCTCTAAGGAGAATTATAGAACAAGGTTGTCTTAAAGGGATCTTAAATCTTAAATCAAAAAGAAAACAGTATTTACTCCCAGATCATCCGAATGTTCCGTTTTACTACCATCTCCCCAAGATCCATAAGGATCATGTAAAACCCCCAGGAAGGCCCATAATCACAGGTATTAACAGCCTGATTAGTTTGTCCAAATATATAGATGTCTATCTACAGAAACATGTGGTAAATTTACCATCCTACATTAGAGATACCACAGATCTCTTAAATAAACTAAGATTAAAACAAATAGTCTTATGCTGACCTACGATGTGGGCTCTCTTTATTCGAACATAGATCAAAAATTGGGATTAGAGTCAGTAAACTCATACTTAGAGAGTGATATATACCTGCCCTCCTCTCAGCAAGATTTCATTTTAAAACTTTTGATTTATCTTATCCCACAAATATTTTCAGTACTTGGACGAGTTCTATTTACAGATCAAGGGAATGGTCATGGGTACAAGGTTTGCCTCTAGTTTTGCTGACCTCTTCATGGGTGTTTTTGAAGATAGATACATCTATCAGGCAGACTGGAGAAAGAACCTGGTATTCTATGGCCGTTACATAGATGATCTCATATTCATCTGGCGGGGCACCATCAATACAGTTACAATGTTTGTTAATAATCTGAATCATAATACAATGGGTCTATCATTTACACATAACATACAGAAAATTGTATTCTTGGATGTCACATTGGAGTGGGAGGCTAATGGTAATGTGTTGTCTTCCACCTATTTTAAGAGTGTGGACAGCAACAACTTCTTAGATATTTCCAGCAACCACTTAAACAGCTGGAAGACGAACATTCCTTACAGCCAGTTTAGATGCATTTGGATAAATTGTAGTACCAGAGAATTATTTGATAGTCAATCACAGGTACTGATTGATAGATTTAGAGAAAAAGTATCCGTGTAACCTTATTAATGACAGCTATATGAAAGCTAGAAATTTTGATAGAGACAGGATTTTAGAAGCGACCCCGAAGCCCGATTCCAAATTGGGAGAGGAGAAAATATATCACCCTTCGTTTATTACACAAATTAATTCTGAGCACAAACAGATTAGACAAATATTACACAAACATTGGCCTATTGTTCTGAAAGATCCTTACCTTAAGGGTAACTTATCTAATAATATGCAAGTGGTATTTAGAAGAGCACCCAGAAGCTAGCACCCAGCAAAATAGTAATGTCTAAAAAGAATAACATTCATAATGTCTGCAATAGATCCCAGCTCTTTAGAAATAGTGATTTAATTGTTTCCCTTAGATGCAACAAAGCTAGACGCCACATGTTTGATTATATTACCCATGGAAGTAAAACTTTAAGATTTAATTCTACTGGTGAAATAATTGATATTAAAACACATATCAATTGTAGCACTGACTTTGTGGTTTATGTACTTACCTGTGATTGTGGCCCACAATACTTGGACCGCACTTCCAGAAAAAGTACGTATCAGATGAAGTGAGCAATTGAGAAATATGAAAAAATGCTCGATGAAGCATGTGTCTAGACACAGTACCATTTGTCATGACAAAAGTCATAAGACTTACAGATTACACCCTTGGAAACGACCCAGAGATCCGTACAGTATAATAGATATACTTGTTTGCGCCAGAGGGAGACATATTGGATCTACAGAAGTAGAAGTCTCTTTTCCTCTCTGACTTAAACAAAGTATTGGATCTAGCTGTTTTCGAATACTCTCTTGAAAATACTGCTGTGTGTATATATATATTTTTTATATGGTGTCCTTTTTTCTAATGAGGGTAATTAGTTCCACTAAGTGGTATATGTCGACATTAGACCTCTAATTACTATATATATGGTCTCTTGTCTTTTTAATTATTTTTGCTCCCTTACATATTTTTCACATTTTTCATAAAGAAATCACTTTACACATGTAGGGGCATATTTAAAAATGTGCAAGCGGACATGATACAAAGTAGTGTATCATTTCTGCTGCACATCAACGCCCATCGATAAATGCTGACAGCATACGCTGTCGGCATTTATCATTGCACCAGCAGTTCTTGTGAACTGCTGGTGCAATGCCGCCTCCTGCAGATTCGAGGCTAATCGGCCACTAGCAGGGGGTGTCAATCAACCCAATCAAATTCAAATTAAGTTTATTTCTGTCCGCCGCCTCAGAGCAGGCAGACAAGTTATGGAGCAGCGGTATTTAGACCGTTGCTTCATAACTTCTTGATAACTTCTGTTTCCGGCGAGCCTGAAGGCTAGCCGGAAACAAGGGGCCTCAAGCTCCATACGGAGCTTGATAAATATGCCCCATAGTCTTCACATTATTACAATTATCACTATAGAACGCTGTATTTATTACAATATATCCAGTGAGCACAGTATATATCTGATGGCCACAGTTATTATTAGACCTGGTTCTACACCTAAAGTTAGTATTTTATATACAGTATATATATATATATATATATATATTTATTTATTCATAGCTTGAAGTCACATTCCACTACACTAACTCAACACTGCAATATGGCTGATTGCTGGGCAGTACATCAAGGTAATTTTGATAATTTTACACATAGTTTATACCCTATATAGGACAAACAAAACACTATGTTATTGGGATGGGTTGCATACGAGGGTCACATTGAATATGCTAAAATAAGGGGTCAAAGCAGGGTAGCCCGGCAGTTTCCGCACATCACTACACAATAGCTTTTACACACTCATCGGAGATGCTATGTCCACATTACACATGATTATATAGTGCACAAATAGTTAGGAGTTATCGGCTCATATAATCTGGTTGGTCTATCACGACATATACCGTCCCTATTTAGCCTATTAGCCAGCACAGGTCATGTGATTGGATGGTTTGCATATGAGGGTCACATTGAAATGAGCTACAAATATGCAGTTAAGCGGGGTATACCAACGCATTTGGCACATCATTACACAATAGTTTACACACACACATTGGAGATTCTCCACCCACACTACACATGGGAATATTGTGCACAAACAAACAGTTAGGAGTCATTGGTTCATATAACCGGTTTGGTTTCCACAACATTTACCACCCCTTTAAATCTTATTGGCCAACATAGGTCATGTGATTGGATCGTCAATGAGGAAGTAAGTCAAATGCATGCAAACTGAATATTAGTACAAAGTATCGTTGGGACATTTTTAATATCGACATGGTATGATCTCATTTAAGCAACATGGTAACAGCTCTTAGAGTTGGAGTAGATCGCAACTAGATCAGTTAGTTACGGACAGTGATAATATGGGTATTGTATGTGTCTAATACTCACAGGGATTGGCTACAAACAAGAATCTTAGTTGAGTGAATAACATATAACATCGACATATGCCATTTGGTGCTTTTTTATAACAATTTTTACGACGTTAATTGCTCCATATACAATTGGAGAGTTTGTGATTTTGTAGATTGCTCCACATGTGTAAAATACGCCCAAAATGGGCGATCCATAATTTGATTAGCTACTCTAGTATTTAAAAAGGTTCTATTCTCATATGGTGCTACATGTCTGATGAAACGGCTGCCCATTAAGCCGAACGCATTGCATGTAAGGGGTCTACAATGATACCCCCTTTTCACCGATTGCTTTTTGTTTTTAACATGATTTTAATAAACTGGTTTTTAACTGAAGCTAAGTGATAGCACCTTCATTTACTCATTGTGGAGCACACCATTGGTTCCTGTGTTTCCTGTATGCGACCTTGCCTTTTCCTGGAGAGGGTGAGCTGATACACCCAGAGTTATCAGTCTGCCACTGCTACCACATTAGGGTGCTTGTCCTAAATGTGAGTACCCTTTTGTCTATATAAATTTCACTGCTTGGAACTGTGTTTGGTTGATCTACACATGAGGCGCCCCTCTATGTTTTCTACTTTATAGTACCTTCTGGAGATTCCTGTGAGGTGGAGAGCAGCCACCATCATCTTATCCCCTGGGGATGATTTATATGACTTCACTGTTGGTGCATAGCACCTGTTCCTGCTGAGGACTATTATAATATCTTTGGTCTATTGGTATATGTATAACAGTACCTGCATTTTTCTTTCTTGTATAGTGCCCACTCTGTTTTTCTTTTATATCCCAGAGAGCTTCATTACTTGCTATGGAAGGCATCTCTCTTGGATTTCCAGGTTCCTCCCCTTGCCTTAGAAATTTCAGTGAATTCTGACCCTGTGAAGTCAGCACTATATTCTCTCTTCAAACTAGAGAATGTTCAATTATCTGGCCCATAGAAAGTAATGACACTGACAGTTTTCAATTTTAATTTAAATAAAAATCATACAAAGTGCAATCTAATTTATAAAGGATACACACACACACACATATACATATACACAACACACAGAGAAAGTCCAGCACTTGCTTGCAAGCTCTAGCTAAGATTAAAAGCAAAACTGGGAGAGTTAGCCAAATGGGACAAGCCTAGGTGCCACGTCAAGGTCTCTCCCAAAACCTAGGTCCCTAATACAGCCATACAAATGCAAGCTCTCAATCAAACAAAATGGGAACCAGTCAAGGGTACAAAGACTTAGACATATACAAAACACCCTAGACATATACAAAACACGGAAGGGGACTGCACTATTTTCCCTATGGGCCTTGTACCCAGACTTGTCTGGGGTTAGCTGCCTGGGACTCTGGAGATAGCACAGCTTCCTGAGAGTGCTATTGAGCACCCAGTGCTGAGCATGTTGCAGGGTCATATGATGTGTACCCAATGCAGTCCCCTTCCGTGTTTTGTATATGTCTAGGGTGATTACATAAGTCTGTGAACCCTGACTTGTTCCCAGTTTGTTTGATTGAGAGCTTGCATTTGTATGGCTGTATTAGGGACCAGGCTTTGGGAGAGACCTTGATGTGGTACCTGGGCTTGTCCCATTCGGCCAGATGCGGTAACTAACTCTTCAAGTTTTGCTTTTAATCTTAGCTGAAAGCTTGCAAGTTAGTGCTTGACTTTCTTTGTGTGTTGTATTAATTTATTTTGTAATTTTCCCTATGAGCCTTGCACCCAGACTTGTCGGGGTTAACTACCTGGGACTCTAGAGACAGCACAGCTTCCTGAGAGTGCTATTGAGCACCCATGGCTGAGCAAGATGCAGGGGCACAGGATGTGTACCCAGTCCAGTTTGAGAGTGCAGTCCCCTTCTGTGTTTTGTGTGTATATATATAAGTGCAAAGTTTAAATGTAATAGCGTTTAATCTGAAGTGTAAATTGATATAAAATAGAAAGCACAAAGTGTAAATGCAGCAGAACTGTCATGTTATGCAGTGCTATATTGCACTGGGCTTGTCTCTCCTTCACATACAGAAATGCAGGAAACGCCCCTTGGAAAAGTAAAGCAAAATCTGCCTTTTTAATATTTCTCTAGGAATCTCGCAGTGCTGGAGGATCATTTTAGAATATCTCACCTGAGAGGAGAGGTTTTAAATATCAGGGCCTTTGTATATATACAAAATTATTTAAAATGGTATAAAACTACCTTAAGTTGCAAATAGTATAATTAGTATCTAAATGACATAAGATATTGCCATTTACACTTCGTTTACTTTCCCTCTCTCAAGCTGGGACATTTTACAGATGCAAATATACAAATATTCCAAAATCCAAAGTATTCCGAAATCCAAATCTTTTAATATACATTGTACATTGTCACTGTGCTATCACATATTAACTTAAAAGATTAAAGTTATGAAGATTTTTTTATTCAAATCCCTGGGAAGAATCTAACAAAAATCAGCTACTTAAAATAAGTTTTTTATAGCAAAGCATAAGAACTGAAAACTTTTTTTTTTTTTGAACGATACTTTAAATACAAAAAGGAGATTTTATATATATATATATATATATATATATATATATATATATATATATATATATATATATATATATATATATATATATATATATATATATATGAGGCAAAGATAAGAACAGAAAAGCGCACAAAAGTACCTACATAGTGCAAATCAGTTTTATATTTTTAAAAAACACACATAAATATATACAAAGTGAGCCCCTTCAGGGTGTCTACTCACAAGAAATGCCCTCAAACAAAATGAGGTATGTACAGGCTCCAAACAGTTAAATGTTCACGGCAGTTCTGGTTGTTTTTGCAGTCCCTGCTTGCTCAATGCTGAATGGGTGTCCCAGTTCCCAAGATTGAATATACGGGTTACACACTTAGGTATGTCCTCACTCAGCGTGGGCTGAGTGTAGATTGTCCCAAATAGAACCGCTGCAAAAATGCGGCTAGTAATGTTTGAAATTACCGCTCCCTCGGAGCTGCTCAATCAGCTGTTTCACTGATGTCGAGACGCAAGGTGGGCGTGGCCTTACGCGTTTCGTGGTATCCTCACCACTTCGTCAGAGGTACCTCATTTTGTTTGAGGGCATTTCTTGTGAGTAGACACCCTGAAGGGGCTCACTTTGTATATATTTATGTGTGTTTTTTAAAATATAAAACTGATTTGCACTATGTAGGTACTTTTGTGCGCTTTTCTGTTCTTATCTTTGCCTCAGATCTTTTTTTCTATCCGTGGGATAACGGATGTGTTTGTGAAAACAGCAGCCAGTACCTACCTAGATCCCCTATCACTGTGTGGGGCCATCATATATCCTTTTTTCAAATATACTAACAAATTACAGTATTAAGGTTTGTTCAAAATTGTATATACTGCATAGAATTGATATTGAGTTCAAGTGTTTGTAAAATCTTACTATATATGTGGTATATTCGTTCTATATATATATATATATATATATATATATATATTAGAAAATATACAGATTAGCACCTAGGTGGACCAATCCAGCACTAGCTCATATAAGGGCAAAAAAAAACATAATTTATATAAGAACTTACCTGATAAATGAATTTCTTTCATATTTGCAAGAGTCCATGAGCTAGTGACGTATGGGATATACAATCCTAACAGGAGGGGCAAAGTTTCCCAAACCTCAAAATGCCTATAAATACACCCCTCACCACACCCACAATTCAGTTTAACGAATAGCCAAGTAGTGGGCTGATAAAATAAGGAGTAAAAAAGCATACAAAAAGAGGAACTGGAAAAATTATTGTGCTTTTATACAAAAATCATAACCACCATAAAAAAGGGTGGGCCTCATGGACTCTTGCCAATATGAAAGAAATTTATCAGGTAAGTTCTTACATAAATTATGTTTTTTCATGTAATTGGCAAGAGTCCATGAGCTAGTGACGTATGGGATAACAATACCCAAGATGTGGGATAAAATAAAAACAGCTATTTCCGCTGAGAAAATTAAATCCACAAAAAAAAAAGTTTTTCTTATAATTTACACAAAAAAAAACCTTAAATCATAAGCAGAATAATCAAACTGAGACAGCTGCCTGAAGACCACAAAAGACTGCTTCTGAAGAAGCAAAAACATAAAAACGGTAGAATTTAGTAAATGTATGCCAAGAAGACAAAGTTGCTGCTTTGCAAATCTGATCAACTGAAGCTTCATTCTTAAAAGCCCAAGAAGTGGCGACCGATCTAATAGAATGAACTGTAATTCTCTGAGGCAGAGACTGTCCCGCCTCCAAATAAGCCTTGTGAATCAAAAGCTTTAATCAGGATGCCAAAGAAATGGCAAAAGCTTTCTGGCCTTTCCTGGAACCAGAAAAAAACAACAAATAGACTGGAAGTCTTTCTAAAATCCATAGTAGCTTCAATATAGTATTTCAAAGCTCTTACAACATCTAAAGAATGTAAAGATCTTTCAAGAGCATTCTTAGGATTAGGACACAAAGAAGGAACAACAATTTCCCTACTAATGTTGTTAGAATTCACAACCTTAGGAAGAAATTTAAACAAAGTCCGCAAAACAGCTTTATCCTGATGAAGAATCAGAAAAGGAGACTCACAAGAGAGAGCAGACAATTCAGAAACTCTTCTAGCAGAAGAGATAGCCAAAAGGAACAACACTTTCCAAGAAAGTAGTTTAATAACCAAAGAATGCATAGGCTCAAATGGAGGAGCCTGCAAAGCTTTTAAAACCAAATTAAGACTCCAAGGAGGAGAAATTGATTTAATAACAGGCTTGATACGAACCAAAGCCTGAACAAAACAGTGAATATCAGGAAGCTTAGCAATCTTTCTATGAAATAAAACAGAAAGAGCAGAGATTTGTCCCTTCAAAGTACTTGCAGACAAACCTTTATCCATACCATCCTGAAGAAACTGTAAAATTCTAGGAATTCTAAAAGAATGCCAAGAGAATTTATGAGAAGAACACCATGAAATATAGGTTTTCCAAACCCGATAATAAATCTTCCTTGAAGCAGACTTACGAGCCTGTAACATAATATTAATTGAGTCAGAGAAACCTCTATGACTAAGCATTAAGCATTCAATTTCCACACCTTCAAATTTAGCGATTTGAGATCCTGATGAAGAAACGGCCCTTGAGACAGAGGGTCTGGCCTTAACAGCAGTGGTTAAGGTTGGCAACTGGACATCCGGACAAGATCCGCATACCAAAACCTATGAGGCCATGCTGGTGCTATCAGAAACACATGCGATTGTTCCTAACGCATCCACCATCTCCGCCTGAGAATCCCTGGACCTGGAAAGGTACCTGGGAAGCTTCTTGTTTAGATGGGATACCATCAGATCTATTTTGGGAAGACCCCACATCTGAACAATCTGATAAAATACATCTGGATGGAGAAACCACTCCCCTGGATGTAAGAACTGGCAGCTGAGATAATCCGTTTCCCAATTGTCTACACCTTGGATATGTATCGCAGAAATTAAATAGGAATTGGATTCCGCCCAAGACAGTATCCGAGATACTTCTTTCATCGCTAAAGGACTGCGAGTCCCCCCTTGATGATTGACATATGCCACAGTTGTGATATTGTCTGTCTGAAAATGAATGAATAATTCTCTCTTTAATAGCAACCAAGCCTGAAGAGCCCTGAAAATAGCATGGAGTTCTAAAATATTGTTTGGTAACCTCGCCTCTTGAGGATTCCAAACTCCTGTGCTGTCAGAGACCCCCAGACAGCTCCCCAACCTGTGAGACTTGCATCTGTTGAAATCACAGTCCAGGCAGGACGAACAAAAGAGGCACCTTGCAAAAACTTCCAGGACAGAGAGAGTTGAATGTTGGGATTTAAGTATATCAACTGTGATATCTGAGTATAATCAGAGCAAAGGGGATCGCGTCCGATGCTGCAGTCATGAGACCTAAAACTTTTATGCACATAGCCACTGATGGGAATGATCGAGACTAAAGGTTTCGACAGGCAGAAAACAATTTTATTTGTCTCTTGTCTGTTAAAGACAGAGTCATGCACACTGAATTTATCTGGAAACCTAAAAAGGTGACCCTTATCTGAGGAATCAAAGAACTCTTTGGTAAATTGATCCTCCAACCATGTCTTTGAAGAAACAACACACGTTGATTTGTGTGAGATTCTGCTAAATGTAAAGACTGAGCCAGTACTAAGATATCGTCCAAATAAGGAAACACCACAATACCCTACTCTCTGATTACAGATAGAAGGGCACCGAGAACCTTCAAAAAGATTCTTGGAGCTGTTGCTAGGCCAAATGGAAGAGCAAAAAAAAATGATAATGCTTGTCTAGAAAAGAGAATCTCAGAAACCGATAGTATTCTGGATGAATCGGAATGTGAAGATATGCATCCTGTAAGTCTATTGTGGACATATAATGACCTTGCTGAACAAAAGGCAGAATAGTCCTTATAGTCACCATCTTGAAAGTTGGGACTCTTACAAAACGATTTAAAAACTTCAGATCCAGAACTGGTGTGAAAGAATTTTCCTTCTTAGGGACAATGAATAGATTTGAATAAAAACCCAAACCCTGTTCCAGAAATAGAACTGGTACAATCACTCCTGAAATCTCTAGATCCGAAACACACTTCAGAAAAGCCTGAGCTTTCACAGGATTTGTTGGAACGTGAGAGAGAAAAAATCTTCTCACAGGAGGTCTTATTCTGAAACCTATTCGATACCCCTGGGAGACAATATTCTGAATCCAATGATTCCGAATGGATCCTGCCCAAATGTCTTGAAATAATTTCAATCTGCCCCCCACCAGCAGAACTGGATCGAGGGCCGCACCTTCATGCAGACTTGGGGGCTGGCTTTGGTTTCTTGTAAGGCTTGGATTTATTCCAACTCGAGGATGGCTTCCAATTGGAGCCAGAGTCTTTAGGGGAAGGAATGGTTTTCTGTTCTATATTCTGACGAAAGCAACAAAACCGATTAGAAGCTTTAGATTTGCCTTTAGACTTTATCTGGAGGCAAAAAAACTCCCTTCCCCCCAGTAATAGTGGAAATAATTTAATCCAACTGGGAACTGGGAAAACAAATTTTTACCCTGGAATGAAAGAGATAGTAACCTATATTTAGATACCATGTCAACATTCCATGATTTGAGCCATAAAGCTCTTCTAGCTAAAATAGCCAAAGACATAGATTTAACATTAATCTTGATGATATCAAAAATAGCATCACAGATAAAATGATTAGCATGTTGAAGCAAACGAACAATGCTATGCAAATCAGAGTCTTTTTCTCGTTGTGCTAAGCTATCTAACCAAAAAGTTGATGCAGCCGCGACATCAGCCATAGAAATGGCAGGTCTAAGCATATAGCCAGAATCCAAATAAGCTTTTCTTAGATAAGATTCAATCTTCCTATCTAAAGGAACCTTAAAAGAGGTACTATCTTCCATAGGAATAGTAGTATGTTTAGCAAGAGTAGAAATAGCCCCATCAATCTTAGGGACTTTTCCCCAAAACTCTAAATTAACCACTGGCAAAGGATACAACTTTTTAAACCTTGAAGAAGGAACAAAAGAAGTACCAGGCTTAGACCATTCCTTAGCAATCACATCAGAAATAGCATCAGGAACAGGAAAAAACATCAGGAATAGACACAGGAGGTTTATAAACAGTATTTAAACCTTTACTGGATTTTTTATCAAGAGGACCAGACTCCTCAATATCCAAAGTTATCAACACTTCTTTCAACAAAGAACGAATATACTCAGTCTTAAAAAGATAAGATGATTTATCAGTGTCAATGTCTGAAATAGGATCTTATGAGTCAGAGAGATCCTCATCAGAGGAGGATATATCAGTATGTTGTTGTTCATTACAAATGTCATCAGTAATATGAGAAGTTTTAAAAATAACTTTTAAAATTATTTGAAGGCGGTATAGCAGCCATAGTCTTCTGTATCGCATCAGCAATATAATTTTTCATATCAACAGGGATATCATGTACTTTAGATGTCGAAGGAACACAAGATACTGTACTAGCACTAATAGAAACCTTTTCTGCATTCAAAAGCTTATCATGACAACTGTTACATACTACAGTTGGAGATATAATCTCCACTAGCTTACAACAGATACACTTAGCTTTGGTAGAACTGTTTTCAGGCAGCATGGTTCCTATAGCGACTACTGAGACAGGATCAGATTGAGACATCTTGTAAAATATTAAAAAAAAAAAAAAAAAAAAACATTAAACAAAAATATCTTATTTCCACATATAGCAGTTTCAGGAATTGGAAAAAATGCAAATGCTAAAATTGACAAAAAAGCAAATAGCATAGTCCTCTGAGTATAAAGAAGGCAAGGAGCATATAGGAAGTGGGGTAAAATATAAATAAAAAATGTTGGCGGCAAGAATGACGCACAACACAAAAGGAAGTTGAGAAAAAAATTTGCCGCCAACATCCGGAAATGACGCAACTCACGTCATAACGCAATTTTGCGCCAAACAACCTCACGTCAACTAAGACGCAGGAAATTACGAACTTGCATCATGACAGACACACATTCACACCCAAAACATTTCTTGCGCCAAGAATGACACAATAAATAACAGCATTTTGCGCCCTCGCAAGCCTAATATGCCCGCAAGTTTTTTAAAGAAAACAAGTCAAATTGAAAAAAGACTATACCCCAGGTAAGACAAACTTCCTAAACATGATTCCCATAACGAAACTGCTGGACTGCAAAGGGAAATACACATAGACCTGACTCATGGCAAATATAAGTAATACATATATTTAAAACTTTATATTAATACATAAAGCGCCAAACCATAGCTGAGAGTGTCTTAAAATAATGATACATACTTACCGAAAGACACCCATCCACATATAGCAGATAGCCAAATCACTACTGAAAGCTATCAGCAGAGGTAATGGTATATAAGAGTATATTGTCAATCTGAAAAGGGAGGTAGGAGATGAATTTCTACGACCGATAACATAGAACCCTTGAAAAGATTTCCCGCGAGGAAAACCAAAACATCAAACAGGTGATACTCTCTTCACATCCCTCTGACAAACACTGTACTCTGAGAGAAATTGGCTTCAGAATGCTTATCATAGAAGAAATTATAAAAATCAAGCACAAACTTACTTCACCACCTCCATAGGAGGCAAACTTTGTAAAACTGAATTGTGGGTGTGGTGAGGGGTGTAATCATAGGCATTTTGAGGTTTGGGAAACTTTGCCCCTCCTGGTAGGATTGTATATCCCATACGTCCCTAGCTCATGGACATATGGGATATACGCCAATTACATGAAAGAAATCAAATTTTAACCAGCATAGAAAAATTCATAGGAGACCCAGGAGTTCAAGCAGAAAGTGTATTTATTAAACAAATATATTTCAAAAAACACACACGAATCTTGTTAGAACACACGTGTATTTCAAAGATATCACTATCGTGAGCAATCCTGTTTTACTCTGCTTATTTATGTTTGCCCTCTTAACTCTCTTCCAACAGGATTGCTAACGATTGTGATATCTTTGAAATACACATGTGTGTTCTAACAATATTGGTGTGTGTTTTTTAAATATATTTGTTTAATAAATACACTTTCTGCTTGTCTGAGGAAGGGGTTTAACTCCCGAAAACGTTAACATCTAAAGAATAAAACAGATGAAAAAGTCCTGGTGAGTGCACTCACTTTTACTGTTATACAATATTTATGCTGCACCCCAGGTGAATTTAATGATTGGATTCTGGAGTGCTTGTCTGTTTTGACATATATATATATATACAGGGAGTGCAGAATTATTAGGCAAGTTGTATTTTTGAGGATTAATTTTATTATTGAACAACAACCATGTTCTCAATGAACCCAAAAAACTCATTAATATCAAAGCTGAATAGTTTTGGAAGAAGTTTTTAGTTTGTTTTTAGTTATAGCTATTTTAGGGGGATATCTGTGTGTGCAGGTGACTATTACTGTGCATAATTATTAGGCAACTTAACAAAAAACAAATATATACCCATTTCAATTATTTATTTTTACCAGTGAAACCAATATAACATCTCAACATTCACAAATATACATTTCTGACATTCAAAAACAAAACAAAAACAAATCAGTGACCAATATAGCCACCTTTCTTTGCAAGGACACTCAAAAGCCTGCCATCCATGGATTCTGTCAGTGTTTTGATCTGTTCACCATCAACATTGCGTGCAGCAGCAACCACAGCCTCCCAGACACTGTTCAGAGAGGTGTACTGTTTTCCCTCCTTATAAATCTCACATTTGATGATGGACCACAGGTTCTCAATGGGGTTCAGATCAGGTGAACAAGGAGGCCATGTCATTAGATTTTCTTCTTTTATACCCTTTCTTGCCAGCCACGCTGTGGAGTACTTGGACGCGTGTGATGGAGCATTGTCCTGCATGAAAATCATGTTTTTCTTGAAGGATGCAGACTTCTTCCTGTACCACTGCTTGAAGAAGGTGTCTTCCAGAAACTGGCAGTAGGACTGGGAGTTGAGCTTGACTCCATCCTCAACCTGAAAAGGCCCCACAAGCTCATCTTTGATGATACCAGCCCAAATCAGTACTCCACCTCCACCTTGCTGGCGTCTGAGTCGGACTGGAGCTCTCTGCCCTTTACCAATCCAGCCACGGGCCCATCTATCTGGCCCATCAAGACTCACTCTGATTTCATCAGTCCATAAAACCTTAGAAAAATCAGTCTTGAGATATTTCTTGGCCCAGTCTTGACGTTTCAGCTTGTGTGTCTTGTTCAGTGGTGGTCGTCTTTCAGCCTTTCTTACCTTGGCCATGTCTCTGAGTATTGCACACCTTGTGCTTTTGGGCACTCCAGTGATGTTGCAGCTCTGAAATATGGCCAAACTGGTGGCAAGTGGCATCTTGGCAGCTGCACGCTTGACTTTTCTCAGTTCATGGGCAGTTATTTTGCGCCTTGGTTTTTCCACACGCTTCTTGCGACCCTGTTGACTATTTTGAATGAACGCTTGATTGTTCGATGATCACGCTTCAGAAGCTTTGCAATTTTAAGAGTGCTGCATCCCTCTGCAAGATATCTCACTATTTTTTAATTTTCTGAGCCTGTCAAGTCCTTCTTTTGACCCATTTTGCCAAAGGAAAGGAAGTTGCCTAATAATTATGCACACCTGATATAGGGTGTTGATGTCATTAGACCACACCCCTTCTCATTACAGAGATGCACATCACCTAATATGCTTAATTGGTAGTAGGCTTTCGAGCCTATACAGCTTGGAGTAAGACAACATGCATAAAGAGGATGATGTGGTCAAAATACTCATTTGCCTAATAATTCTGCACTCCCTGTACACACACACACACATACACAAAATATACATATACATACAGACAGACACACACACACGCGCATCCCTATGAGAAAAAGTTACTTGTCTACTTAATGTTAGCTATAGGAAAAATCACATACACTGTACCTTGTTTTGGCAAAGGATATGGAATGCTAAAATAGGCCTCATAAAATTCTAGAAGTTTTACTGCAGCTTCTAAGGCATATGCAGCTTGGTCAATTTTCTCTGGAACTGTATAAACAGAAATCTGGATAAAAAGGCAAAAAAAAAGGGGGGGGGGGGAGAAAAAATGTTATGGAGAGGAATAATTCTAGATTTCTTGGTTTGTTAAAGTAACACAAGCCACAACATCACACCATCTACATATCAGTATTTTTAGAAAAAATAGATTTTAAAAAATGGTTCTCATGCCTAATCAAACATGGTCTAAAGCCCTTGGATAACAGATAGAGCTACAATGTATTATGTTTAATGTGCTGAATGTGTTTCAGCTCTCAATGCCAGAAAATGGGTTTACGCTACAAGTGCCAAACTCCATTTTGCATGCATGGACAAGCCTACTATTTGTATTCTTATTAAAGCCCCAAGATTACTCATGCTCAGTTAACAACTGCAAACTATCCAACACTATGGAAGTCTTGTGAACTGCTTGTGCAATGCCACCCCCTGCAGATTCGTGGCCAATCGGCTGCTAACAGGGGGTGTCAATCAACCCGATCGTATGAAGACCGCTGCTTCTTAATTGCCGTTTCCAGCAAGCATGAAGGCTTGCGTGAAAACAGGGGCCGTTTGGCCCTTGATAATTCGGCCCCTATATCTCATCTTACATTCAATGGCCTCGGCCAGCCTTCCCTTGCAAGAGTTGGGCTTATACTAGACGATATATTAGTGAACACTGACTGCTTTAGTAATCTTATTGGTTGAACAAGTATTTTTACTGTTGCTTTTTATTTCTTATCATACTTATGCTGTTTAACATTTCTTTTAATAAAGTTAAAAATTCCCCCCCACACACAAAAAAATCATACCCTTCAAGCATGGACAGTTACCCCAGCTGTGCTCATCCTTCCACTGGTGTATTCACAGATTAATCTAATATAAATGCATGCGCACATACTCCAGTATCATTTGTAACTTGGAAGTTCAAAACCACCTGTTTCTCCAGCCTCTATCTTGTAAATGATTTTTTTTTGTATAGTATTGTTATTAAGGAGGCGAGGTTTTATGGTAAAGGAGTTTGCAAGACATGGGATGTAATTTGCTTAGTCAGGCCCCTCATGAGACATGAGAGCTAGGCAGTCTAAAGGTATTGTAATACCTGGAGTATGGGTATTGTTCTGTAGCCAGCAAGAAGCTGGGAGGGATTACATCCATAACTGTGATTCCACATTTTATAGATTTTTGCATTTAAGGGAGTAAATTATAAAAATGCGATGCACTCTGCAATCTGGGGTTACAAACACTCTTACTCTACAAGGGAGTCAAATCAGTATCCTCAAGATTATAAAGCTGGGAAGGAAGTCAGAGAATGCTCCCCAATATTCATTGACATTTCAGTTGTTTTTAATTGGCTGACAGTTTGTTTTAAGTAATATAGTGGAAGAGAATTGGATTTGTTTGATCAGAATGTTTGTAAAAGATACATTGTTTGCAAGTTAAAGGGGCAGTGTACTGTAAAATTGGTTTACCCTTGCCCTTAATGTGTTTCCAATGACTTGTTTTACCAGCTGCAGAATTTTAAATGTATTGGAGATTATTAATTTAGGTATACATATTTTAAATGAAATAGCTTTTCTGCTAATTGAAACCACAACTCAATAAAATGGGCTAAGCTTGTAGTAAGAGCAGACCTAATTAGCTTAATCTAATTATTTACACAAAGGGACCCATTTAACAATCCTCAGAAGGACAAGGTTAGCTTCTGTGACTCTGTCCGCCCAGGATTGCCACCCCCTGTTCACACTAGCCCAATGGCGCGAGTATGGGTTGTCAATCACCCTAGGTGAATTTGTCTGGGGTGATTTTAATCTGGCGTACAGATTAGGAAACAGCGGTCAGAGGATCACTGCTTCTTAATTATCAGCTGCAGGCTCGCTCATGCAAGCATGTAGCAAAGGCACTCTAAAACTGCATATGTAGCTTGGAGCCCAAATTCTTCCATATGTAATGTCTCACTCAAACGCTGTTACAGGGAGCATGATTTCCATTAATGACTTTATACAAGCTGGAGAGTATAAAATGTATAAGAAATTGCCTCTTTATTTTTGTTTATGAAATTGCTGGTTAATTCTTTGAAATCATGACCCATTAAAATATTTTGATATTGGAGGGAAATCAGATCTTATTGTATCACTTTCTGTACACATGAATGCTTCTTTATAGTATCTGTTTGTATACCAAAGCTTAGAACAATTGAAAATTAACATTGTATTACTTATCTCTCCCCACTGGGAGTGTAATTTATTTTGCTGGCTATGCTTAGCTGTTTCAAATGCTAAAATAAAGGTAAAGGTGCTATTTGTAAACAACTGAATACTTTCCAGCAGGAAAAAATGGATAATATTAAAAGGGGATAAAAATTAGGGTACAAAGTCCATTTAAGTTACTGACATTTTCAGTATAGGTAGGTATACAATAGGCAAAATCAGCTATTTTAAATGACAAAATAAATGTAAATGAGCTGTGTGTAAACAATTTTACACACTCCAGCAGGTAAAACAGATAATTGAGAACACATTAAATGAGAGAGAAAAATACACACCAGGTGCAGTCTCAGAGTTTATGAAGGTGCTGATTGGTAGGTATGTGTGTACATGGTGCCAATTTAATTGTTGAAAAAAGGTAATGTCCCTTTCCAGGTAAGAAGACATAGATCACATAAGCTACTAAAAATGTATACTCAGTGATTACCTCCTTAAAGGGACATGAAACTCAACATTTTTCTTTAATGATTCAGATAGAGCATACAATTTTAAACAACTTTCTTTCCAATGGCATGGAGAATCTGCAAATCCATTCAATTACTAGTGGGAATTCAACTCCTGGCTACCAGGTGGAGGCAAAGAACACCCCAGCAAAGCTTCAAGTATCTTCCCACTACCCACAATCCCCAGTCATTCTTTGCCTGCATAATATTGTAGGTGATGTGCGAAGAAGGTGTCTGAAGAATTCATGTTGTTAATCCTTTAGAGAAGGATGCAACACTTAGGAGTTCCCCGTTTTTAAAGAAAAAAAAAGATAGTTTGGGAACAAGGTGGGTCCTTATGGGATTGAATATCCCTTTTAAAGTTTGGGGATTTATTGGGCAGCAGTTCAGGGCAATGTTCTGTCATGTGAAGGTTTTTTTTATTTTAGCAATGGGGATTTGTTTGCACAGTTACATTTTATTTTGTTTGGGTAATATCTCTTTAAGAAAGTTGTTGGACCGCACCTTACTTTTGAATTTGCGATCATGTGACCGCTCAGTTACTTCCTGAGTGCTTATCAGTTTGTTTGCAGCCGGCTGTTTGGAAGCCGGATTTTCAAGGAGTCAGAGCAGTTTTTCTGCCAGTTGCTTCTCTCTGATGGTTGCAGCTTTCTAGGATTTGCAGTTTGAACAAGATTGTTTTATCTGCTGGTGTGGATTGGATTCCTGGTTACCAGTTGGGTGAGTCTCTCCAGCGTGGCTGGGGTTTAGGAGGTGCCGGTTTTAAAAAATTATTTAATATCTATGCCTAAAGTTTTTTTTCTAATTTTCTATATAGAATTTAGAGTGTAAGGAAAATAAAAGGGCTATTTTATTTTTACTATGGATGCCGATCCCAAGCTTTCTCTGTCATTTGATAAATGTCTTTATTGTGCAGATGCCCAGGTTTTTCCTCCTGTGCAATTTTGTTCTTCTTGCCTTAATAAGGTTTTATTATCTAAGGATAAGGATTCCTTATCTGAGCCTTCTTTTTCTCAGGATAATGCTGTTCAGGTGTTATCTCAGCCTTCCTCTAACATGTCCCCGTCTTTGACAGATTCACATGCAGTGCCCTGCGGTTCCTCTCAGTCAGTTTCTGGGAGTGTTTGTTTGCCTAAAGATTTTTGCTGCGCAGTTGACTTCTGCAGTTTCTGCCCCCCTAAGTGCTTTACCTAGTTCTGGTAAAAGGAAGAGGAAATCTAAGAACATTTCTATGGGTTCTGTTTCCATCAAGACTGATTTGGTTAGTCTTTCTCAGTTATCTAGCAGGGATCATTCCTCTGCAGCTTCTGAGGGCGAGATCTCGGATTCGGAATCTGCAGTTATTAGTACAGTAGATTCTGGGGAGGTTAATTTTAGATTTAAACTGGAGCATCTCTGTTTACTTTTGAAGGAGGTTTTAGCTACTTTGGATAACTCTGAATCAATTGCAGAGGCTCCTAAAAAGGCTAATAAACTGAATAGAGTTTTTGATGTCAAACCTAAATCTGTGGAGGTTTTTCTGTTCCAGATTGCATGTCTGACATATCTCAGGAATGGTAGAAGCCAGGTGTTTCTTCTAACCCATCTCCTGTTTTTAAGAATGTTTCCTGTGGCTTATTGAGTGCGAGATCTGTTGACGCAGTTTTCCTAGAGTAGAGGGCGCTATATCTACCCTAGCCAAGATAACTACTATTCCTCTTGAGGATAGTTCCTCTTTTAGAGACCCTATGGATAAGAAACTGGAGGATTATTTAAGAAAAAGGTTTCTTCATCGGGGTTTACAGTGGCAACCAGTTGCTAGTATTGCAACAGTTGCTGGTGTAGCCTCTTATTGGTGTGACTCATTGTCTGTTCTAGTTTCAGAGGAGACTACTAGAGAGGAGGTCCAAGATAGGATCAAGGCTCTAAAGTTGGCTAATACTTTTATCTGTGATGCCAGTATGCAGGTTGTCAGGCAGGGAGCCAAGATTTCTTGTTTTGCGATACTAGCCCGCAGAGTCCTTTGGTTAAAGTTTTGGTCTGTGGATGTGACTTCCAAATCCAAGCTTCTGTCTCTACCTTTTAAGGGTAAGATTTCTGGCAGAGATAATTTTCACTGTTACTGGTGGAAAAGGAGTCTTTTTACCACAGGATAAGAGGAATAGACCGAAGGGTCATTAGACTTCTAATTTAGTTCCTTTCGTAACTTTAAGGAACAGAAATCTTCCTCTTCTAAATCTGAGCAAGCCAAGACTTTTTGGAGAGCTAGCGAGCCCTGGAATAAGGGTGAGCAGTCCAGAAAGCTTTCCGCTGATGCTAAGTCAGCATGAAGGGGCAGCCCTCGATCCAGTTCTGGATCAGGTAGGGGGCAGGCTTTCCTTCTTTCAGCAGGCTTGGATTGGTGACGTTTCAGATCCTTGGGCAGTGGATGTAATCTCCAGGGATACAGGATAGGATTCAAATCTTGACCCCACTGGGACAGATTTACTATGATCAAGATTATCTGTAAACCAGGTAAAGAGAGATGCCTTCTTAAACTGCGTAAGGGATCTGTCTTCTCTGGGAGTAATTATCCAAGTTCCTCTAGCAGAACAGGGTCAGGGATTTTATTCAAATCTTTTTGTGGTTCCCAAATAGGGAGGGAACTTTTTAACCCTTTCTAAACCTCAAGTCTCTTAACAAGTTTCTCAAGGTTCAGTCCTTCTAAATGGAGACTATTCGTTCTTTTCTCCCTCTGGTTCAGGAGGGTCAATTTATGACCACCATAGACATAAAGGATGTGTATCTTCATGTGCCTATCCACAGGGAACATTTCAAGTTCCTGAGGTTCGCTTTTTTAGATTAACATTTCCAATTTGTAGCCCTTAATGTCGGCCTCGCCACTGCTCCTCGAATCTCTATGAAGATTCTACGGGCTCTTCTGGCTGTGGCCAGGTCTCTAGGGATTGCGGTGGTTCCTTACCACGGCTATATCTTGGTTCAGGGACCATCTTTTCAGTTAGCAAGATCCCATACAGATTCTCTGTTAGTCATTCTCCACTCTCACGGGTGGACGGTGAATCTAGGGAAAAGTTCCTTGGTGCCAAATACCAGGGTATGTTTTCTAGGGACAATCATAGACTCAGTATCTATGAAGATTTTTTTGACAGAGGCCAGAAGATTCAAGCTTCTGGAGGCCTGTCGTTCTCTTCAGTCCTCTGTTCGTCCATAAGTGGCAGTATGCATGGAAGTAATTGGTCTCATGGTGGCATCCATGGACATTATTCAGTTTGCTCACTTCCATCTGAGACTTCATGTATGCTCAGTCAATGGAAAGGAGACCAGTTGGATCTCTCTCAGAGGATAGTTTTAGACGCTCAGACAAGGATTTCTCTGTCTTGGTGGATTTCCCAGGACCGCTCGTCTCAGGGCACTTGTTTCCTGAGACCTTCTTGGGAGATTGTGACCACGGATGCCAACCTGTTAGGTTGGGGAGCAGTTTTGGGGGTCCCTAAGAGCTTAGGGAATTTGGAATTAGGAGGAGTCTGCCCTCCCTATAAATATCCTAGAATTGAGAGCAATTCCCAATGCTCTTACAGCTTAGCCTCAAATTAGTTTAGTCCAGTTTATCAGATTTCAATCGGACAACATCACTTTGGTGGCGTATATAAACCACCAAGAAGGAACTCTGAGCTTGTTAGTTATGAAGGAGGTGACTCGCATTCTTCAGTGGACAGAGTCTCACAATTGTCATCTTTCTGCCATTCATATCCCAGGGGTGGATAACTGGAAAGTGGATTATTTAAGCAGGGTAGACGTTTCATCCAGGGTAATTGGCTCTCCATCCGGAAGTTTTCTTATGTTAACCTTCAAATGGAGAGTTCCAAAGTTGGATCTGATGGCATTTCGTCTAAAAGCCAAGTTTCCAGAATACAGAGCAAGATCAAGAGATCCTCAAGCAGCTCTGGTAGTCGCCCTGGCAGTGCCATGGGATTTCGGTCTAATTTATCCATTTCGTTCAGTTGCCCTCCTTCCTTGGGTGATAGCTCGTATCAAACAGGCGCAGGCTTCAGTGATTCTAATAGCTCCAGCGTGGCCTCGCAGAACTTGGTTTGCGGACCTAGAGAAGATTTTGTCATTTCCTGCAAGGAAATTGCCTCTGAGGAGGGATCTTCTACTTCAGGATTCCTTCCTCCTTCTGAACTTAGTCTCTCTGAAGCCGACTGTTTGGAGATTGAACGCTTAGTCTTATCCAGACAAGATTTTTCTGTGAAGGTTATTGAGATTATAATTCAGGCTTGTAAGCCTGTTACTCGCAAGATTTATTATAAGGTATGGCGTAAATATCTTCATTGGTGCGTATCTAGGGGTTTTCCTTGGAGTTCGATGAGACTTCCCGTTTTCTGTCCTTTCTTCAGGAGGGCCTGGAGAAGGGTTTATCAGATTTCGGCTCTGTTGATTCTTCTGCAGAAGCGTCCTGCAATTTTGCCAGATATTCAATCTTTTTTCCAGGATTTGGTTAGAATCAGCATACCAAGAGAGAAGCGCTCTACCAGGAACGAACAACAGCTCATCAGATAGTTCTATGGCGATTTACCACCCAGGAGCAGCCTCTTTTAGACAAGTGTGCTTTTCACAGAGGAAAACTTTCCTGAAGTATATCAGTCTGATCCCGCCAAGTAAGGTCAGTCCAGTCCCAAAATACCAGGCAAATCTCCTCTAAACAAGGAACATGACAACCCCAGATGATCGTTTTGGCCTCCTATGGGCCTCATCAGTTAGGTGCAGCCACATTCCTCTAAGCACACTGGGCAAGGTGTCCACGTCTGGTTTCCCCCATCGCTCATAGGGAGACTACCCTAGGGTCATATTAATTTGCATACGAAGAGAGAAGCGCTCTACCAGGAATGAACAACAGCTCATCAACTAGTTCTATGGCGATTTACAACCCAGGAGCAGCCTCTTTTAGACAAGTGTGCTTTTCACAGAGGAAAACTTTTCTGTAGTATATCAGTCTGATCCCGCCAAGTAAGGTCAGTCCAGCCCCAAAATACCAGGCAATTCTCCTCTGAACAAGGAACATGACAACCCCAGACAATCTTTTTGGCCTCCTATGGGCCTCGTCAGTGAGATGCAGCCACATTCCTCTAAGCACACTGGGCTTAGAATCAAGCCTGTTTTAAGGTCAATTGCTCCTCCTTGGAGTCTTAATCTAGTTTTTAAGGTTCTGCAGCAGGCTCCATTTGAGCCTATGCATTCTGTTGATTTTGTCCTGAAGGTTTTTGTTTCTGTTGGCAATTTCCTGTGCCCGTAGAGTTTCGGAACTTTCAGCTCTACAGTGTGATTCTCCTTATCTTATTCTACATGCGGATAAGGCGGTTCTATGTACTAAATTAGGATTCCTAGTACCTAAGGTGGTTTTCCGAACGCAATATTAACCAAGAAATTGTTGTTTCTTCTTTTTGTCCTAATCCTTCCTCTAAGAAGCGGCAGTTGTTGCACAATCTGGATGTTGTGCGTGCTTTGAAGTTCTATTGAAAGGTTACGGAAGATTTTGGTAAACGGAGGGGTCAGAAGGCCACTTCTACTCTCTCCTTCTGGTTGAGAAGTGTTATTCGATTGGCTTATGAGACAGCTGGACAGCAGCCTCCAGAGAAAATTATGTATCACTCCACTAGGACTGTCACTTCCTCTTGGGCCTTTAAAAATGATGCTTCTATGGAACAGATTTGCAAGATGACCACTTGGTCATCATTGCATACTTTTTCCAAATTTTATGTTTTTGCCTCAGCTTAGGTTTCTTTTGGGAGGAAAGTTCTTCAAGCAATGTTCTGTTTAGGTTCGCCTGTCTTATGTATCCCTTCCTTCCATTCTGTGGACTCTAGCTTTGGTATTGTTTCCCACTAGTAACTGAATAGATTTGTGGACTCTCCATGCCTTTGGAAAGAAAACATAATTTATACTTACCTGATAAATTATTTTCTTTCTTGGCATGGAGAGTCCACGACCCACCCTTATTTTAATACTGCGTTTGTCATTTTCTAAACCTCAGGCACCACTATACCCTTTGTGTCTTCTTCTCTTTCCATAATTTCTCGGCTGAATGACTGGGGATTGTAGGAAGATACTTAAAGCTTTGCTGGGGTGTTCTTTGCCTCCACCCGGTGGCCAGGTGTTGAATTCCCACTAGTAATTTAATGGATTTGTGGACTTTCCATGCCAGGAAAGAAAAAATGTATCAGGCAAGTATAAATTATGTTTTCCAATTTACTTCTATTATGTAATTTGCTTTGTTCTTTTGGTATCCTTTGTGGAAAAGCATACATTAGTAAGCTCAGGAGCTGGGAGCTAGCTGCTGATTGGTGGCTGGTCATATATTGCCGATGTGTTCAGCTAGTTCCCATTAATGCCTTGCTTCTCCTTCAATAAAGGATACCAAGATGGTGAAGCAAAATTGATAATAGAAGTAAATTCAAAAGTTGTTTAAAGTTGGTTGCTTTATCCGAATCATAAAGGAAAAATGTGAGTTTCATGCCCATCTAAGTATAGTTTTTTCTTACCTTAACACCACGTGAGGTCACTTGGCTGATGGATTTAAAGTCAGAGACAATAAAGGCTACTAGATATGTGCTCATTTTCACACTGACGTCAAAATGATCTTCAATAAGTCCTCCTCCAATATTAACTGACTTTACCTAAAAACAAAAAAAATGTGTACTTTATTATTTCTTATGATAGAATGATATACCATTTTTTGCAAAAAAATTTCATGAACAAAATTTCTGGGAAAACTAGAAAACATATTTCAAAAAAAGACATAGAAAAAATAAGAGAGATCATATTGAAAATGTAGAAACTAGAAGGCGTTGGTGTAACGCATGTTTATGGTGTAATGCATGTTTATTGGTGTAATGCATGTTTAATAGAAACATAGAATTTGACGGTAGATAAGAACCAAAAAGGCCCATCAAGTCTACCCATATTACATGTTACTTTTATCTTAGGATAGCCTTATGCATGTCTTTGTGTTTACCCCCTCAAATGAAAGTTTATTCCATGAATCCACCACCCTTGTGGTGGATTCAAATTCCTCAAATTTCTCCTGAATCTGCTACCATCTAACTTTAGATTGTGACCCCTTGTTTTGACATTTTTAAATTTATTTTTTTATTGGTGTAATGCATGTTTATTGGTGGAAACTGAGTAAAATTGCCACGGATGCTATATTATACATTATACATTATACTAAAATATTAAATTGTAGCTGACATCCTAAAACATTATACTATCAGATAAAGCCCTATGGTTGTGCGGTCCATACAGAATAATGTTGCTGCAAAATACACAAATTGATAGATTCTGACCTTGTGATTCTACCATAAACTAAAAACAAACCTGGTTTAATTTCATACAAACATTTATATAATTCTGCTGAACAAATCCACTACCCTGTTATATCTGCCTTGTGAAGTAATATTAAAGTGATGGTAAATTCACAAGTAGTACTCTTTACCATCCAATGTAAAATTACAAAATAATAGTAGTTTAATTAAAGGGACAGTCAACACCAGAAATGTTGTTGTTTAAAAGGATAGATAATCCCTTTATTACCCATTCCCCAGGTTTGCATAACCAACACAGTTATAATAATACACGTTTTACCTCTATAATTACCTTGTATCTAAGCTTCTGCTGACTACCCCCTTATTTCAGTTCTTTTGACAGACTTGCATTTTTAGCCAATCAGTGCTTACTCCTAGGAGCTTCACGTTCCTGAGCTCAATGTTATCTATATGAAACATATGAACTAACGCCCTCTAGTGATGAAAAACTGTCAAAATGCTTTCAGATTAGAGGTGGCCTTCAAGATCTAAGAAATGAGCATATGGACCTCCTAGGTTTAGCTTTCAACTAAGAATACCAAAAGAACAAAGCAAAATTGGTAATAAAAGTAAATTGGAAAGTTGTTTAAAATTACATGCCCTATCTGAATCATGATTTTTTTTTTTACTTGACTGTCCCTTTAATGAAAACAATAGATTTGCAATCTTCAGTATTTGAGTTAAAAGAGCTTCTTTTGTATTGCACGCTCCGGCAGCCCCGACACCTAGACTTTTTTTTTTTATCTTAATGAAGTTTTTTACCTTCGCCAATCATATTTGTGGCGTTTTGGCATGTATCACTCAGAAAAAAAAAAATACCTCTTCTGCGCATGGGTTAAGGATGTCAGGCTGCTTCTTAGCATTCAGGCAACACATGCGCATTATCAATATTGAAGACACGGATGCCTGATCTCTTCATCCCACTGCTAGAGTAAGGAAGTAAAAGGCGGGCGGAGCGTATCTATGCCAGAGTCTAATATAAAGTAAGTAGATATCTAAATAATCCGATATTATATTTTAAAAAAACCTAGCGACTACAGCTTCCACAATGCTTTGTCATAAACCGTTATTAATATTTGCAAAAAAATTACCATCACTTTAAGGAAACTTTGTACTCAAGAAAACCTCATTCCTTCCACAGAAAAGAGCATCATTTAAAATGTTTGATTTTTGCCTGAAAAAATATGAAGTATAAACATTCTAAGTGTCCACTAAAACTACTACAGCTATATCAGATTTGTAGCTTGCTACTAATGAGCATTTCCTGGAAGTACAGTACTAAAGCCAGTGAGCTTTAGTGGGAAATAAATAACTAAGGGATATCAATCATTCTCATTGTTAATTAAAAAAAAGCATTAAGTAGTGGGTTAAGGGCGGTGGTGTCTACAGAAAGGCAAAAGAGCAGCTTTTCCTTTGAACTGTTGCTAGGAGATCCCTTTAATAGTTGCAGTCAGTTTATTGTCCATGATCAGTAGAGGACTTTTGCTGCAAAAATCATTTTGATGAGCTCTGTCCCGCTTCCCCTCTGAGACAGCCATATGTCTCTATTTGCAGAATTTCCATTAGACCTGCCCATAGACTGCCCTGGCGCAACCACAATCTGCCCGAACATGCCCACTGGCCACCCATAATCCACCTATCTGCCCATTACCCTGTCCCCTTCTGACACAGCCCTGTCCATAAAACACAACACCCAGCAATACATCTTGTGAGGTATGTAGAAAAACTTAAGTTCTGTAATTGTAGCCACTAACTGCAACTAGATAAGAGAGCTACCCTGACAATTACAAAGTGCTCCTTAAGCAAGAAAACAAGTAAGTTGTTTGTTGTTAACACAATATTTTTTACTAATGGAGCACTGATTTATATCCCTTTAATTCATTTCAAAATTAAAGGGATAGAAAGGTCAAAAATGCATTTCAATTTGAAGTATAAGCATTTTTGCAATATACTTCAATTAGCAAAAATGCTGCTAGTAAAAGGTATTACTGTTTTTAACCTGCATACACAAATATGCTGTGAGTGCCCATGCAAGAGTATTCAAACACCATGCTTGCTTCAGAGAGGTGGCTGGGGTGTGTATTGCTACTGAAGACATAATGTATGTCATAAAAGCTACTGCTGACCCTATGAAAAGGTGTGATGTTTAAATACTGGTGCACGACCCTCAGGATATGTGTGTATGTCGCAGAAAAGCAGTAATAACTTTTAATAGAAGCATATTGCAAAAATGCTTCTATTTCAAATTGAAATGCACCAAGGCATATTTCATTTTTGACCTTTCTATCCCTTTTAATTTATTTGTGAGACTAATTAAGAAGTAAAAAGTTGTATACTTCCTACTAATGCTCAATGCCCCATAGGTTATGTTCAGTAGTAGGAAGTACCTATCAGCCAGGGAAAATTAGTAGCAGCTACAAACCTGATATAACCAATCAGCCAGTGAGTATTATTAAGAAACTACAAACCTGATATGGCCAATCAGCCAGTGAGCATTAGTAAGGAGCTACAAACCTGATATAACCAATCAGCCAGTGAGCATTATTAAGGAGCTACAAATCTGATATAGCCAATCAGTCAGTGAGCATTAGTAGGAGCTACAAACCTGGTATGGCCAATCAGCCAGCAAGCATTATTAAGGAGCTACAAACCTGATATGGACAATCAGCCAGCAAGCATTATTAAGGAGCTACAAACCTGATATGGCCAATCAGCCTGCGAGCATTATTAAGGAGCTACAAACCTGATATGGCCAATCAGCCAGGGAGCATTAGTAGGAGCTACAAACCTGATATGGCCAATCAGCCAGTGAGCATTAGTAGGAGCTACAAACCTGATATGGCCAATCAGCCAGTGAGCATTAGTAAGGAGCTACTAATGCTCACTGGCTGATTGGCCATATCAGGTTTGTAGCTCCTTACTAATGCTCACTGGCTGATTGGCCATATCAGGTTTGTAAGGAGCTATATATATTTTTTTTAGCATTTTTAATTTAGATATTTCATACATAAGATAGATATTTTAGTACAATGACTCTATAAAGCCTAAGTTTGGAACTTGACAAAGTTTATGGTCCATGAAGCTACAACTTCTTGTTCTGTTCCCTAACTGTGGGATTCTTCTACATACAGTGCAATTATAATAAAAACAACAACAAAAAAACATTCCATTACATGGTGTATATATGGTACAAAAATATATCAGCCCCCTGTATTAAAGTGATTGTAAACTCTCCCCTTTATAAAAACAGATCCTGAATGTTATAGATATAGATAATATAGATATGAACTTCAAATAGCCTGCACTCCGCCGTCCACTTTAAATGTACATTTTTCTGTGACCTAACGGTCTGAATTGTTCTCCAATCAGCGCTCTAGCTACAACAAAAGGCTCCTAAAGGTCAGAGCGCTGACTGGAGAACAAAGCAGACTGTTAGCTCACAGAAAAATTGACTTTTGAAGTGGTATTTGAATTTCATATCTATATTTAAAAGTAAGTTATAGCGCATCTTCATTACAACTGATGAATTAAACTCCATATAAAATATCACTAATATTCCTGATCTGTTTTTATAAAGGGGAGTCAACCATCACTTTAAGGGATGAAGTATTTTGGCATTATGAATAGTAACACAGAGTATAAAGTACTTACTATGGGCATGTTAGACAAAGCATGATGCCTTGGTTCTCTTCGGATTTTAATTGAGTAACTTGCTTTGAATGCCGGTTCATCAAAGCATGGAAAAGCCATTCGTGCAGCTGTTGGCTCAAACTGTGTGGAGGCAAGAACTCTAAAGACAGGAAATAGTGATCAGAAAGATATAGGAATGAAAGCATTTTCTATTCCAAAATACCATTTATTAGCATCTTGCCTAACTCTAAAATTTGATACCATAATAGAACACAAATCTAATATGCTTGTATCTCCATAAAACGTAACAATACTACATTGTCTTACTATAGGTCCCTTGAAACAAAGGAGAAACCTGGTGAAACGAAAAGATTTTTTATAATTATCATTCACTTCTTCATTTAAAAATCACAACAACAAAATAAAAAATATAACAAGGAAACTTTATTTGGTACATTAATTTCCGTTATTAAAAGGATATGAAACTCAAAAATTATTTTGTGATTGAGAGCATACTATTTAAAAAAAAAGTTTCCAATTTACTTCTATTATCAAATGTGCTTTGTTCCCATGATTTTCTGTGTTGAAGAGATACCTAAGTAAGCATCCGGAGCACTACATGGCAGGAAATAGTGCTGCCATATAGTGCTCCAGCAAATGGATAACATTCTTGCAAAACTGCTGCCATATAGTGCTCCATAAATATGCCCGCTTCTTAGCATACGTCCCAGCTTTTCAAAAAAAGATAAGAAAATGTTATAATATAAGTAAGTTAGAAAGTTGTTAAAAATCTTATGCTATATCTGAATCATTTACAAAAAGAGTTTCATATCCCTATAACTTTCTACACTTTTATTAAATTGTAATCAGTATTTGATCGTAGTAACTCTAACTTTCAAGGTATAATGTTCTGTAGCTATAATCTGCCCTGTATTTGAAAATTGGCAAAAAAACGTAAATTATGCTTACCAGATAATTTAATTTCCTTCTGTATAAGGAGAGTCCACGGCATCATTCCTTACTGTTAAAGGGCCGCCCATCGGAGAATACGGGCGGGGGCCATGCACTCTCCTTACACAGAAGGAAAAGAAATTATCTGGTAAGCATAATTTATGTTTCCCTTCTTAATATAAAGAGAGTCCACTGCATCATTCCTTACTGTTGGAAAAACTATACCCAAGCTCTAGAGGACACTGAATGGGAAGGACAAAAAGAGAGACAGACCCTAATCTGAGGGCACTACGGCCTGCAAAACCGGTCTCCCGAAAGCTGCTTCAGCTGAAGCAAAAACATCAAACTTGTAAAATTTAGAAAAAGTATGTAAGGAGGACCAGGTAGCTGCCTTACAAATCTGATCCTCGTTCTTAAAGGCCCAAGAGGAAGCTACTGTTCTAGTAGAATGAGCCGTAATCCTTTGAGGATGTTTATGTCCCGCTGTTTCATAAGCTAAGCGGATAACACTCCTTAACCAAAAAGATAAGGAAGTCAAAGAGACCTTCTGACCCTTACGCTTCCAGGAATAGACAAAAAACAAGGAAAAAGTTAGTCTAAAATCCTTTAATAGCCTGAAGATAGAACTTCAAGACGCGAACCACATCCATTATTAAGCAAACGTTCCTTCGAAGAAGGATTGGGACACAAGGAAGGAACCACAATCTCTTGATTGATGTTGCGGTCTGACACAACCTTAGGAAGAAAATCTAACTTTGTACGTAGGACAGCCTTAATTGACACCATTAGAAAAGAGATCTGCACCTCGCACCCCGCAAACCCAGCGATCCTACTCACCCCTTCTATTAACAAAAATCTATGCTACTTCCCTCCTGTAACAGAGGAAGAAGTCTCTGCACTCCTATCATTGGCTCATCTAACAACCTGCCCACTTGACCCTATTCCTTCACGACTTAGTCCCTCTCTCTCTCTGCTTCACTAACCCATACCCTAACTCATCTCTTTAACCAATCTCTCACTACTGGCACATTTCCTGACACATTCAAGCATGCGTCAATCATACCTCCACGCCTTCTAACTATCAACCGGTCTCCTTACTTCCCTTTGCTTCAAAATTATTGGAACGACTAGTCTATAATTGGCTAACTCAATTTCTCACAACTAACTCCTTACTTGATCCACTACAATCTGGTTTCCGCCCTAAACACTCAACAGAAACTGCTCTTGCTAAAGTAACAAATTACTTGTTATCAGCTAAAGCAAAAGGCCATTACTCCTTACTAATTCTTCTTGACCTGTCCGCAGCTTTTGACACAGTTGACCATCCTCTCCTCCTAAAAATACTACATTCATTTGGCATCCGAGACACAGCCCTCTCCTGGTTTGCATCATATCTTTCAAACCGCTCGTTTTCAGTTTCCTTTAACAACATATCTTGTGATCCTATGCCTCTCTCAGTTGGAGTACCGCAAGGCTCTGTCTTGGGCCCCTTGTTTTTCTCTCTTTACACATCCTGCCTTGGAAAACTTATAGCCTCCTTTGGATTCCAGTACCACCTATATGATGATGATACCCAAATCTATCTTTCCTCTCCTGATATCTCTCCCTCTTTACTCAACCAGATTTCTGACTGCCTCTCTGCAATTTTCTCTTGGATATCTTCACACTACCTCCAACTCAATCTGTCCAAAACTGAGCTGCTTCTTATCCCCCCCTCTTCGAGACATCTGACACCTGACATTTCTCTGAAGGTTGGAGACTCTATTCTCAACACCTCACCCCAGGTTCGCTGCCTTGGGGTCACACTAGACTCAGAACTCACATTCAACGCACATATACAAACGCTTACCAAATCCTGCCGTTCACACCTACGCAACATTTCCAGAATTCGTCCCTTCCTTACTAAAAAAACTACAAAAATACTTATTCATTCCCTCATCCTGTCATGCATTGATTATTGCAATCTACTCCTAAATGGCCTTCCAAAACACCGCCTCTCCTCCATCCAATCTATTATGAATGCTTCTGCTAGACTCATCCACCTAAGTTGATGATCTACATCAGCTGCTCCGCTCTGCCAGTCTCTACACTGGCTCCCCATACACTCCAGAATACAATTTAAAGTATTAGCCCTAACCTACAAAGCACTCAACAGTCTAACTCCCAACTATATTTCCTCTCTCATCATGAAATATTCCCCATCTCGTCCTCTTCGATCAACCTCTGACCTACGTCTCTACACTCCTGTTATCTCTACATCCCACTCCCGTCTCCAAGACTTCGCACGTGCTGCTCCTGTCCTCTGGAACTCTCTACCCCGCTCCATTAGACTGTCTCCAACCTTGTATAGCTTCAGATGATCCTTGAAAACCCACCTATTCAGAGAGGCTTACCATCTCTCCTCCATCCCGCATCCGAACCAAACTAATACATGTACTTGAACTGATTGACTCACTGCTGCAAATACAACCGATGTAACAAGCTACCCCAACCTTATGTCTCTGCACCCTAAACCTATAGACTGTGAGCTCTCCGGAGCAGGGCCCTCTTCCTCCTGTGCTAGATTTGTTTAGTTTTGTTATGTTTTGTATTTTATCACAAATCTTTGTCATTGTATACCCCTATCATTGTACCCAGCGCTACGGAATTTGGCGGCGCTATACAAATAAATGATAATAATAACAATAATTGCAAGGCAGCAATCTCAGATACTGTGCGCAGAAGCAATAGCCTGTAGAAAAAGAACCTTCTAGGACAACAATTTAATGTCAACTTCATGCATAGGCTCAAACGGAGCCTGTTGCAAAACCTTAACAAGATTTAGACTCCAAGGAGGAGCATTAGATCTAAACACAGGTCTGATCCTAGTCAGAGCCTTAACAAAGGACTGTACATCTGGAAGCTCCACAAGCCTCTTGTGCAGTAAAACAGACAGGGCTGAAATCTGTCCCCTCAGGGAACTGGCAGAAAGGCCCTTCTCCAGTCCATCCTGGAGAAACGATAGTATCCTGGCAACCTTAACTTTATGCCAGGAAAATCCACGCTCTTCACACCAGAATAAGTAGGTTCTCCACAACTTATGATAGATGTGACGAGTAACCGGTTTACGAGCTTGAATGAGAGTATCAATAACTCTCTCAGAAAAACCTCTCTTGGCTAGGACTAAGCGTTTAATCTCTACACAGTCAGCCTCAGAGAATCTAGATTTTGATGAACAAAAGGACCTTGTTCCAGCAGATCCCTGTGACAAGGTAACTTCCACGGAGGAGATGAAATCCCCACCAGATCCACGAGCCACATCCTTCGCGGCCACAATGGAGCAATCAGAATCATTAATGCCTGCTCCTGCTTGATGCGGGCCACTGCACGAGGAAGGAGTGGTAACGGTGGGAAAAGATAAATTAGACTGAACCACCAAGCACTGCTAATACATCTAATTAGCTCCGCCTGAGGATCCCTGGACCCCGACCCATATCTGGGTAGCTTGGTATTGAGAAGGGACGCCCTGAGATCTATCTCAGGAGTCCCCCACCTGTTGCATATCTCCGCAAATACTTAGGGATGGAAAGACCATTCCCCCGGATGAAAGGATTGTCTGTTGTGAAAATCCGCTTCCCAGTTGTCCACACCTGGAATGTGGATCGCTGACAACGAACAGCTGTGGGCCTCAGTCCACTCCAGAATCCAAGATACTTCACTCATTGCTAGGGAGCTTCTCGTTCCACCCTAATGGTTGATGTAAGCCACCGATGTTATATTGTCTGATTGGAATCTGATAAACTGGGACAAACCCAGAAGGGGCCAAGCCTTCAGAGCATTGAAGATTGCCCAAAGTTCCAGATAGTTTATCGGGAGGGAGCATTCCTCCTGAGTCCACAGGCTCTGCAAATTCTTGGCACCCCAAACAGCTTCCTATACTGATAGACTTGCGTCCGTAGTCACAATCTCCCAGGATGGTCTTAAGAAGGATGTCCCTTGGGACAGATGATATGGACAGAGCCACCAAGAGAGCTATTCTCTTGACCGGTTGTCCAGAGAAATCTGAGACAGATCTGAATGATCGCCGTTCAACTGTCTCAGCATGCACAGTTGCAACGGTCTGAGACAGAACCTGGCAAAGGGAATGATATCCATGCTGGACACCATGAGACCAATCACCTCCATACACTGAGCCACAGAGGGCCTTAAAGAGGTCCGGAGGGCAAGACATGCCAAAGTTAGCTTGCATCGTCTCTGGTCTGTTAGAAATATCCTCATGGATATGGAGTCTATTATAGTACCCAGGAATTCCACCCTGGTGCTTGGTATAAGAGAACTCTTTTCTAGGTTTATCTTCCATCCATGAGACCAAAGAAGAGAGAGAAGAGATTCTGAATGGTCTTCCACCAGACGAAAAGATGGTGCTTTTACCAGAATATTGTCCATGTAAGGAGCTACTGCTATACCCCGGGTTCTAGCAACGGCTAGAAGAGCCACTAAAACCTTCGTAAAAATTCTTGGAGCAGTAGCTAGACCAAACAGAAGTGCAATGAACTGGAAGTGCTGGTCCAGGAACACAAACCTTAGAAACTGGAAGTGGTCCTTGTGGATTGGAACGTGAAGGTAAGCATCCCTCAGATCTATAGTGGTCATGAACTGTCCTTCCTGAACTAAAAAAGTTCCCTCCTTTTTTGGGACCATGAAAAGTTTTGAATAGTATCCCAAACCTCTTTCTGCGACAGGCACAGGACAATAATTCCTAAGGAGGACAGATCCCGCACGCACCCTAGAAAAGCTTCCCTGGTCTGGAAGACATGATTGAGAGGAGAAATCTGCCCTTGGGTGGATGAGACTTGAAACCTATCTTGTATCCCTGAGCTATGACCTCCAGGACCCATGGATCCTGCACGTCCCTGAATCAAGCATCTGAAAAGAGCGACAGTCTGCCCCTACATGATCCAGATGGTGGAGTCGCCCCTTCATGCTAAATTTTGCTTGGACTTATTCCAGGTACTCTTGGTTTGCTCTGGCTTAGCGGAGGACTGCTGACGTTGGCATTTATCAGAAAGAAAATTAGAAACTTGTCACTTAGACTTGATCTTTTTATCTTGCGGTAGGAAGGCACCCTTGCCCCCTGTAAACGTGGAGATAATAAAGTCCAGGCCTGGACCAAACCAAACTTTCCCTTAAAGGGGAGTGAAAGAAGTCTGGACTTAGAAGTCATATTCGCAGACTAGGACTTCAGCCAGAGCGCCCAACGGGCCTGAACCAAAAAGCCAGCAGCCTTAGCATTTAGGCGAATAATCTGCATGTTTGCATAAAAGATACAAGAATTAGGAATTCCCAAGGCCTTTATTCTTCCCTGGATAACGTTGAGGGGACCCTCCACCTCGATTAAATCTGATAAGGAGTCACACCAGTAGGTAGCTGCTCCAGCAACGCGGCAACCGCCGCTGCCGGTTGAAACAAATATCCTGTATATTTCTTAGAAGAGTGAAAAGGAAGATCCAATTCTGTCCCATTCGTTTTTAATAATGTTCGCCATATTTACAGGCACAGGAAAAAAAAAATTAAAGGCACTACCCTATCCTCGTAAACTCTTTCTAATTTATAAATCAAAGGTTCATCAGGCAGCTTGGCCTCTGGAACCTCTAATGTAGACAGGACTTCATTTAGAAGAAAACATAAGTGTTCAATCTTAAATCTAAAGGCTGGTTACTCCGCAGCAGGAGGCTTAGAGGCAGCAGACTCCGTCCCCAAAAAAGCTCATCCTCTGAAGCCTCAGAGTGCAACTCATCCTCGGATAACTGAGACAGAGCAAGGAAATCCAATAAATTACATGATGACCCCAGGGAAGGAGAGCTATGTTTCACCTTTCGCTTGCGTTTAGCAGAGAGAGGTAAAGCACTGAGGGCCGCAGATACCGCTGTTTGTAACTGCACAGTAAAATCTGGTGGTGAAACGCCCCCTCCATATGGAGGATTAAGCATGATACGGGAAGCTGCATGTGTAGAAGCAGATGAATGTAGGCTATGCACCTCACGGGACGGCGAGTCCTCAGAGGTGGACAGCTCAGTGGTACTAAAAGAGTTAACCTTCTTTGACCGAACAACGTTGTCAAGGCATGTGGAACATAACTGAGAGGGCGGGCATACCAAAGCCTCCTCATAATATAAACAGGTATTACTATTTGGAATAGAGGGAGTACCCTCTAATATATCAGAATCCTCCATAGCTTCAGCTAATAACAGCAGGACACAGAACTTTATTTCTCAAAAACGGCACCTTTATACTCCCAATGGCTGGGGCACTCACCACCTCCTAGACCCAGACAATACAGAGCAATAGCGTCATCTCCGACAGCCAGCTCGGTCAGGAAAGAGGAAATGAAAGCAAGACCACTCCTAGTCACATGGTGCGCAAGGCAGAACCGCCCCTGCTATGAGAAAAAGCGCACCAAGCTACAAGCTGCGCAGCACTCAAAGTGAAAGTAAAAACCTGTGCGTTCCAGCCACATAACAAACAGCCTATGAGCCCAATAAAATCTCACACATAAAGCAGCATAAAATCAAAGCATCACATTTGATTAATCCCCATTGCTCAATAATCCCCCTCAGGAGATATTAACCCATGATTCTATTAAGATAAAAGCAGCCACACTATGACCCTGTCTTCTAGCGTTTTTAACACATGTAAAAAATGTAAATGATCTTGCCAGAATCCATGCTGTGGAACAGAAACACAGCCTCTCAAGTGTGACAGTCTTGTAGCATCGCTCCTGACATGGACTTGAGTGAGAAAAAAAAGCAGGCAGTGAAACTCGTCAACACTGATTGCTTATCAGCTGTTAGCAGGCAGTCTGGATGGGTTCGTAGAAAAACTCTCCCTGCATCTCCAGACTAACTTTCGTCAATGCTCTCACTGAGAGGCTGACAAGACTACTTAAAACTCCAGTCCCATATCGAAAGGCAGATACCCTCCCTAAGGAACTACTCCGAAATCTTCTGACACTTCTCTGCCATCCTCCTGTGATGAAAGGCAAAGAATGACTGGGGGATGGGGGAAGTGGGAGAGGTATTTAAGCCTTTGGCTGGGGTGTCTTTGCCTCCTCCTAGTGGCCAGGTTTAGTATTTCCCAACAGTAAGGAATGATGCCGTGGACTCTTCTTATATTACGAAGGAAAGTTTTTTGTTTTTTTAACATACAATAAAATGTTATATTAGTTTTTATCTTATTTTTTTTAGCCATTTAAAGTATAGATGTTTCTATTAAATTATGCATTAAATGCAGTGGGCTATATTTTAGCAACCCTTCATAAATAATTAGGCCTGTACATTTGGCAGCTGCGTTAGCTGGTGAGTGCAGAAGAAGACAGCCCATTGCGGCCTTTGGCTCTTTCCAGATATATCATTGTGAAAGTGCAACACACTAAGATCCGTGCAAATTCAGATCATAGTGTGTTGCAGTTTCATAAGAATAAATCCGTGTCTGAAAAGAGTCGAAGGCAGCGAGCAGCCACCTTCTTTCGCATTTGGCAGCTAACGAAGCAGCCGAATAAAAAACGTCTATATGTAATGTTAATACTTTTAATTTATCAACATTATTTTTAAGATCCACAATATAAAACAATACATTTTTCTTTCAGTTTAAAAAGTTTGCATACTGTTTTTTTTTTTAAGCACTATCACAACATTTTTTTTAAATCATAAAAAATATTTACTTTGAAACCCCACACAATATGGCCAAAAGTATGTGGACACAATGTGTTGAGTTGTATGCATCTGATAGCAATGGGTGTGGCTGAAAACACCTGAACTCAATAATAAGGGTGTAACACATACTTTTTGATCATATAGTGTATATTTTCAGTCTTTTAGCAGTTGGGGGTCAAACCTTGGTAGGAATTGATCCCGCACTGCAGCAATTTTTAATCTATTTGTTTTTATTGTCATTTTTTTATCACTGTCATTTTCGTATATATGCAGTCTTTTACGGAGTTCTGTTTGAATTTATATATTAAATATTTACCATACTATCGCCTAGATTACGAGTTTTGTCGGTAAAAACTTGCGGGGCTAACGAGCCTTTTTATTCCAGCGCATACTTTAAACAACGCTGGTATTACAAGTTTTCTGAATGGCTGCGTTAGCCTCAGAAAAGTGAGCATTGAGCAAAATTTAGCTCCACTTCTACCTGTAATACAATCGTTGCTTACGGTAGCGGTAAGCTGGAAAAACGTGCTCGTGCACGATTTCCCCATAGGATACAATGGAGCTGAGCTGGCTGAAAAAAACCTAACACCTGCAAAAAAGCAGCATTCAGCTCTTAACGCAGCCCCATTGTTTCCTATGGGGAAACAATTTCTAAGTCTACACCTAACACCCTAACATGAACCCTGAGTCTAAACACCCCTAACCTTACACTTATTAACCTCTAATCTGCCGCCCCCAACATCGTCGCCACCTGCATTATACTATTAACCCCTAATCTGCCGCTCCGGACACCGCCGCCACCTACATTATCCCTATGAACCCCTAATCTGCTGCCCCTAACATCGCCGACACCGTTTCCGCCACCTACCTACACTTATTAACCCCTAATCTGCCGACCGGACATCGCCACCACTATAATAAATGTATTAACCCCTAAACCGCCGCACTCCCGCCTCGCAAACACTATAATAAATTGTATTAACCCCTAATCTGCCCCCCCCTAACGTCGCTGCCACCTACCTACAATTATTAACCCCTAATCTCCCGCCCCCAACGTCGCCGTTACTATATTAAATGTATTAACCCCTAAACCTGTCTAACCCTAACACCCCCTAACTTAAATCTATTTTTAATAAATCTAAATAAAATTTCTAAAATTAAATAAATGATTCCTATTTAAAACTAAATACTTACCTATAAAATAAACCCTAATATAGCTACAATATAACTAATAGTATACATGTATGTAGTTGTATTTATTTTAACTAGGTACAATAGCTATTAAATAGTTAATAACTATTTAATAGCTACCTAGTTAAAATAATTACAAAATTACCTGTAAAATAAATCCTAACATAAATTACAAATACACCTAACACTACACTATCAATAAATTAATTAAATAAATTAACTACAATTATCTAACATAAAATACAATTAAATAAACTAAACTATATTACAAAAAAAACAACACTAAATTACAAAAAATAAAAAAATATTACAAGAATTTTAATCTAATTACACCTAATCTAAGCCCCCTAATAAAATAAAAAAGCCCCCCAAAATAATAAAATTCCCTATCCTTAACTAAATTACAAAGTAATCAGCTCTTTTACCAGCCCTTAAAAGGGCCTTTTGCGGGGCATTGCCCCAAAGTAATCAGCTCTTTTACCTGTAAAAAAAACAAATACAATACCCCCCCCCAACATTACAACCCACCACGCACACACCCCTACTCTAAAACCCACCCGATCCCCCCTTAAAAAAACCTAACACTACCCCATTGAAGATCACCCTACCTTGAGCCGTCTTCAGCCAGCCGGGCACCGACGGGGCAGAACAGGACATCCGGACCGGCACAAGTCTTCATCCGATCCGGCCAGAAGTCTTCATCCGATCGGGGCAGAAGAGGTCCTCCATCCAGCAGAAGTCTTCATCCAAGCGGCATCTTCTATCTTCAATCAATCGGAGCGGGTCCATCTTCTATCCAGCCGACGCAGAGCCATCCTCTTCTTCCGATGTCCTAACAGTGAATGAAGGTTCCTTTAAATGACCTCATCCAAGATGGCGTCCCTCCAATTCTGATTGGCTGATAGGATTCTATCAGCCAATCGGAATTAAGGTAGGAAAAATCCGATTGGTTGATTTAATCGGATTGAACTTCAATCCGATTGGCTGATTGGATCAGCCAATAGAATGTGAGGTCAATTCTATTGGCTGATCAATCAGCCAATCAGATTGAAGCTCAATCCGATTGGCTGATTAAATCAACCAATCTGATTTTTCCTACCTTAATTCCGATTGGCTGATAGAATCCTATCAGCCAATCGGAATTGGAGGTAAGCCATCTTGGATGAAGTAATTTAAAGAAACCTTCATTCTCTGTTAGGACATCGGAAGAAGAGAATGGCTCCGCATCGGCTGGATAGAAGATGGACCCGCTCCGATTGATTGAAGATAGAAGATGCCGCTTGGATGAAGACTTCTGTTGGATGGAGGACCTCTTCTGCCCCGATCGGATGAAGACTTCTGGCCGGATAGGATGAAGACTTCTGGCCGGATGTCCTCTTCTGCCCATCGGTGCCCGGCTGGCTGAAGACGGCTCAAGGTAGGGTGATCTTCAATGGGGTAGTATTAGGTTTTTTTAAGGGGGGGATCGGGTGGGTTTTAGAGTAGGGGTGTGTGGGTGGTGGGTTGTAATGTTGGGGGGGGTATTGTATTTGGGTTTTTTACAGGTAAAGGCGCTGATTACTTTGGGGCAATGCCCCGCAAAAAGCCCTTTTAAGGGCTGATAAAAGAGCTGATTACTTTGTAATTTAGTTTAGGATAGGGAATTATTATTTTGGGGGGCTTTTTTATTTTATTAGGGGGCTTAGATTAGGTGTAATTAGATTAAAATTCTTGTAATATTTTTTTATTTTTTGTAATTTAGTGTTTGTTTTCTTTGTAATATAGTTTAGTTTATTTAATTGTATTTTATGTTAGATAATTGTAGCTAATTTATTTAATTTATTGATAGTGTAGTGTTAGGTGTATTTGTAACTTAGGTTAGGATTTATTTTACAGGTAATTTTGTAATTATTTTAACTAGGTAGCTATTAAATAGTTATTAACTATTTAATAGCTATTGTACCTAGTTAAAATAAATACAAAGTTGCCTGTAATATAAATATAAATCCTAAAATGGCTACCATGTAACTATTAGTTATATTGTAGCTATATTAGGGTTTATTTTATAGGTAAGTATTTAGTTTTAAATAGGAATAATTTATTTAATTTTAGAAATTTTATTTAGATTTATTAAAAATAGATTTAAGTTAGGGGGTGTTAGGGTTAGGCTTAGGTTTAGGGGTTAATACATTTAATATAGTAGAGGCGACGTTGGGGGCGGGAGATTAGGGGGTTAATAATTTAGGTAGGTGGTGGCGGCGACATTGGGGGGCAGATTAGGGGTTAATACAATTTATTATAGTGTTTGCAAGGCGGGAGTGCGGCGGTTTAGGGGTTAATACATTTATTATAGTGGTGGCAATGTCCGGTTGGCAGATTAGGGGTTAATAAGTGTAGGTAGGTGTCGGCGATGTTAGGGGCATCAGATTAGGGGTTCATAGGTATAATGTAGGTGGCGGCAATGTCCGGTCGGCAGATTAGGGGTTAAAAATATTTATTTTAGTGTTTGCGATGTGGGGGGCCTCGGTTTAAGGGTTAATAGGTAGTTTATGGGTGTTAGTGTACTTTGTAGCACTGTAGTTAGGAGTTTTATGTTCCGGTGTTAGCCCATAAAACTCTTAACTACTGACCTTTAAATGCGGTAGGAGTCTTGGAGGTAGAGGCTGTACCGCTCACTTCTTCCAAGACTTGTAATACCAGCGTTAGGCAAATCCCATTAAAAAGATAGGATACGCAATTGACGTAAGGGGATTTGCGGTATGGAAAAGTTGCGGAAGTAAAGTGAGCGGTAGACCCTTTCCTGCCTGACTCGTAATACCAGCGGGCGTTAAAAAGCAGCGTTAGGACCCCTTAACGCTGCTTTTTAAAGCTAACGCAGAACTCGTAATTTAGCAGTAAATTAACAACCTATAATTTATCCTATTTATCAATATAGCCCATATTGTTCATAGGTTTTTAAGTTTTTTCTTAGCGCCACAGATATTTGTTAGTTTAGGCTCCTGTTTAGGAATCAGCGCTATCTAATTATTTTATTAGAGATCTCTTTTTTGGGTTTGGAGAAAGCCCATTTTTTCTGTTGGTTTAACCTATTACATTTGCTAGCGCAGTCCAAATTCTCTATTTCATTTCTCTAATTACGCAAGTGCCTAAGGCCTTGCGCTTACAGAGGCCTCGCGCCCGCCTAACTCGCTAATTAGAAAGCTGCTTTACATCTGTCACACTCACCTCACCAAGCACTTGGGGGGCGCGGACAAGGGGAAGATGTCAGAGGTTACCCTCTGAGCCATCCATTAGTCACGCTGCGTCCGCTCACAGGGTGTAGCGTGAAGGAGGTTCCCTGTGCGGCAACCAATGATGGAAGCAAGGATATGCAATATCCCCGCCCCCCTCATCAAGCTGCACTGCACTGCCGCCGCACGTCTAGAAGACAGTGAGGGTGTTTAGGGACAGAGGACTGGAGGTATATGATGGCGGGGAGGAATATATGATGTTGGGGTACTGGGAAGATCTGATTGGGGAGTTGGCAGAGGATATGTGATGTTGGGTTCTGGGAAGATGTGATTGGGGGTTGGCAGGGGATATGTGATGTTGGGTTCTGGGAAAATGTGATTGGGGTTGGCAGATGATATGTGATGTTGGGGCTCTGGGAAGATGTGATTGGGGGAGAATGGGGATATGTGATGGTGGGAGGAGGGAAAGCCCTGGGGAAATGTGATGGTGGGAGGAGGGAAAGCCCCGGGAAAATGTGATGGGGGGGACTGGTGAGATGTGATTGTGGGTGGGGGCGACTGGAGAGATGTGATGGGGGGCTGAGGAGAAGGGCATGGGTCCTGTGGAGATCTAATTTTGTATTTTCTTTTTTTGTGTGCTCATTATACAAAAAATATAATTTTTTTAAACTAATTTCCTAACCTTCTAAAATGTTAACTAAAATCTAAATATATCCCTAAATTTAACTATAATGTTCCTTACCTAAAGTATGAATAAATAAAATTAAAAAAAAAAATATATAGTAAGTTTAAAAAATTCGGGCGACTGGGGAGATGTGATTGAGGAGGAGCAGGAAATATGGGGAAGAAGAGCAGGGGGGCCTGGGGAGAGAATAAGGGGTGCTGGGGAGATGGAGGATAGGAGAAGAACAGGTGGTTCTGGTGAGATGGGGGAGAGAGTCAAGGGCCTGGAAGAGAGGATCAGGGGGCATGGTAAGATGCGGGAAAGTCTTGGGGGCATGGGGTGTTTTATGCATTATTTATTTATTTATAAAATATTTTACCAAGAAAGATACATTGAGAT